>NW_009607980.1:101658-134423 GCF_000690535.1 Cariama cristata
CATCAGCCGCTGCCTCAGCAACGCTGCACCGGGCCGGTCTCCAGCTCCCCACAGCCCGGCCCTGCCCAGCCCTGGGCCCTGCTGAGCTGGGCCTACCTGTCGGCCCACATCCTGGCCTGGGCCTGGCCCGGGCCTGCCCTCATCCCGAGGGAGGTGCCTGATGCCCTGGGCTGGGGCTGCCCTGGTGCCTCCCTGACCGTCCGCTCCTGGCTGGGGCGGTGGGACACAGGACAGGCCCTGGCAGACAAGGCCCCTGGAGGCGCCCTGGCAGTCGGCATGCAATTTTATCTGTGTGCTTTACTTACTAAAATAGAATTAAAATATAGTATTAATGTACACCACGTCGCTTCACTCAGTCTATGAAATCGTGTGACCTCTGTTATGTGACAGCAAGAGCTATCAATTACATAGTGTTTTAGTTGCAGTTTAATTTGAGAGATGGGTGGCTGCAAAAATTATCTGTAACATGCGGGACACCATTAAAATACTGAAATCCAGCAGTAGTTAGAGTTGCAGATGAACTGTGTGGTAAAATACAGGAGGATTTGTAATGAGCTCTTTATTGCGGTGGCTAAACATACAGGAGCTTATTCCCACAGCCTGTGAAATCTTGAAGTACAGCAGCTTGATACTGAGCACCTGTATTTCATGCTGAGTGAAAGTGATCTCCACAAGAGCAAAGGCTCCTTAAAATCTACCAGAATGGTGCGGAAATAAACAAATTTTGTATTTCAGAAAAAGAGGATAAAGCATGTATTTCTCTCTCCCAGTGGGGATACAAAGGGAGTATTATAAGCACGTGTTAACCAGCCGTATGAGCTGTGTGTGTTCATTTCCCCCATTCTGTGACCAGAACTGATCTGTCTTGCTGGGATCTGAACAGGTCACAGTGTTGTTTTTCACATTGGCATAGCTGGGCTCAGTATAAATTACAGTTAAAAAGTTATTCAATCGTACCACTTTTTGACTTTCTTCCTTGTCTCCTTGGAAATAGTGGTGCAAGTGTATGGCAGAACAGTGATTTAAATATTTGATTTGTAAAATTCACTGGGTTCAAGCTTTCCAAGTGCTAAGGGCACACACTTCTTTTCTACTTCAGTGAAGGTGGAGGGTCTTTAACACCTCTTTGCAAAAGGAGGCTCTGTTGGTAGTGAACTGTAGACCTGGCCATGTGTCCTGCCTGCACCTTGGCTTCATGAGTTTTGGAAACTTTCTGTTTCCTGCATGTGCAGTCACTTGCTTTGGAAGCCATTCTAAGTTGTTGTTTTTTGTAATTCTCTTCTTGATTGCAGATTGACTTGGAGCCAGAAGGGAGAGTGTATGTCATCATAGACCTTTCAGGATCATCAGGTGAAGGTAGGGACTTTCAATGTTTTATCTTATTCTTTCATGGATGGAATCTTCCAAGGACCTCTGCAATGGAAGTATTAGAGGAAGTGCTGTGCCAATATCCTCTTAAATCTGTATGAGCTCAAGTTAAAGTGAACGCATTTTGATGTATCTGCCCGTGAGTCAAGGAGCAGTTGCAGTTCATCTTACCCTGTTAATCACTGATGTTAACAATACCAGCTAAAAGGACAGTAATGAAATGAGAAGAGTTTAGTAGTATTAATTTCTAGAATAAACTTCCAAATTCTTATTTTTGGAAGAATGCTAACCATTATGTAAGTGGAAGTTATAAGATGTCAAAGATGGGGAGGAAGAGTTTATTTGCTTTTTAAATTATTCTAATATTTGGTATTTTTCCACTGAATGTTTTCTTCTTCAAGTAAAGTAATGACCAAAACATTGTCATGATAAGAGGTGTTTTCATTTTTATGACACAGCAGTTATATGTTGGGAAAAAAATAAAAAAAACAAAGATGGAAGAGAAATATTTATTAAATTATTACGATATTTTTCTGCTGTTAACTAGAAACAGAATCAGGTGGTGTATGGTGGGAATAAGAGAATTTATGAAGAAGCAAATCTGTGTATCTTAGTCATGCTCTCGATGACAGCCTGACCTGCTGAAATGGCCTAGATCGTTGGTTTGGGTTTGATTATTTTAAATTATGTCCACTGATCAGCTTTCCCCAGTAACTCATAGAGCTCAGCTAAATGAGGTTATTGTTGTTTCACAGTAGATAAAGAAGATTCACATAAGCCCTGACAGGAGCTGAAATGGAAGATGCTATGAAATGAAATTATTTTGCCTGGCACAGTTGAGAAACAGCGGAACACATTTGTATTTCTGTTCTTCGTAATGAATTGCTGTACCTGACCAATTACTAACAGCAGCTTGCAAAAACACATATTGCTATAAATCTTGAATTTTAAAAACAAAGCAAACTATTATTTAAACTTCATCTTATAGCTACATTTTGTACCCACATAAGGTATGCTCTGCCTTTTTTTTTTCTTCCTGCATATTGAAGAAAATACCAGTTAAATAGTAGTTTCCACATACCTTGCTAATTGACATGCCAATGATGGAACTAAAATGTGGTTAAAGGCATTGGTGTGGTTTTGTGATAGGACAGGTGGATGTTCTTCCAGCCTTCCATTGATAGTTGATTGATACCTGTATGAGCATAGTGTTACTATTCCACCACAAGATGCATTCAGGTGTGTCGAATTGCCAAAGGGCAGGAAGAATGGTGTTATGTTGTTCTTCAAAAGTTCTTTAAAACTCTATAACCTTTTCTACAGGAAAATAAAAAATGGCTATGGTAATGTCTCCTGTATTATGTGGTATATTACCCTGTGACACTTGAAAGGTGCTTGGAAAGAAATTTGCAGAAGTAGAATTTGTGTCACTGCGTTAGCATGGAAGGGAGCACTCAAATGGAAACAGGCCACTGAGGGAAAACAGCTTATGAAATGCTGTCTTATGGGAAGACCAAGAGGCTTTAGTTAGGGTGAATTTGGTAGAACCCTGGAGAAGTTGGTGTGCTTACAAAATGCAATAGAACTTACATTGTTTTAGAGCTTTCCCATACAATTAAATAACTGTGGAAAAGTGTTGTGTAGAAGTATTGGAAAATTCTCTGGGAAAGTTACGGTTTTCCCAACAAGGGAAATTAGACCAGATTTGTACAACAGTTTATAAACTGTTTTTATGGTGTTTTGTTAGCAATGTTATGAAATCCTATTTTTAGACTGCTTTATTAGGGCTGAGGCCTAGCTAATTTTGGATGAGTTTCCTGTCACTTCAGCTGTCTTAGCGAAGCACCTAGTTTGACATAACAACTGTACACATCTTTCTGTAGTGAACAGAAACACTTAACACACGTGGAAAGTAACTTACTCTACATGTTTCAAAAATGCCTCTTTCATTTGATCTATGTATATATACATATATAAGTATGTGTGTAAACAGAATACATCTGATATGTATTTATGCATTTCAGTGGGACAGTTGACTGTAGTTGATCTGTGTTTGAGGACTACAAAAGGAACTTAAGATTAAGGTTAGACTAAATGCATGACTTTTGAGTGACTAGGGTTGGTTGAGGTGATTGCTACTTTTGGCCTAGTTTGTTAACCAGGATCTTGTTTTTGAACTCTGGTCTTCATTGTGAATACCAACAGAGTACATAGCATCCTTCTCATGCTGTACAAATGGGTATCACTATTTCACCTCAACTCCTGGAGGGGAAAAAATTGACCATTTATGAAAATAAAAATACCACTTTTAACTGGAGGAAGCAATCATGTTGCATGTTTCTCAGCAGTATTTTTTTAAAAAATAGGCGATAAAAAAAGTCTCGGCCACTGAGATGTAGTATATACTTGCCAACCGGTATTGTCTTGTAATTCTATGTACTGAAAATTGGACTTGTTTCTTCTATGTCATACATGCAGGTTTCTGATTGCCAGCAATCAATAATGTAACTTCAGTTGTTTGGCACTTCTAGAAGGTTTTTAAGATAGATAACCAAATTCTGTTTTGGTATAATTGACTTAAGGTTAGTTTGATCAATTAATATTGGCAGAGAGCTTTGTCCTCTGTTATGTTGCCTCTGAGGGAAAAGTCCTAATTTTGTAAGTGAGCCCTTATGTGAATAAATTGCTGTATAAATTGAAAGTTTACATATAAAATCCTGAATGGTGGATAAAGAAGAAACATTCTTAGTAGTAGTATATTCTTAATAGTTTTTGTAAGCTTTTACGTCATATTGACGGAAGATGTTGTTACCATATACCTCTTAAAATTCAATTGTCCCTTAGTCCCAGCTGCTAGATTGCTTATCCCTCTGCACTATTTGCACTTGCATGGCAAAATGATGAAAACAGTTCATTGTTATAAGCTGACTTCCTCAACAAAAGTACACAATTTCCCTTCCTCCCTCCCTGTTCTCTAAACTGAATCATTCGTGGACTTTCATCAGTTGTGAGGCTTAGGGTACAGAACAGGTGGAAATAGGGCAGATTACAAAGGGAGGTAAAGAGTACTTCTGCCTCTCCCGGTCACATTGGGACAGACTTGTTGAGAGCCACCCTTAGGTACCAATATCAACATCTGGCAGGTATTTTTATGTGGAACTGTAGATAGGAGGATTGAGTTGCTGGCTTTGCTACTTGCAATTTTTTTCCCATTCTAAAGACAAGCTACAAATCCATGGGAGGTTATAGAGCTGTGCCACCTTCTCTGCTGCTTCCTATGTTGTACAATTTCTTTCAGAAACCACCTGAAGGAGAAGCTCTACTTCTCCAGCAGTAACAGTGCACTTGTTAGGGGACAGCTTGGAAAGTCCAAGGCTTTAGACTGCTCTGCACTGGGTATCTTGTAGCACTGCCAGCTCTCCCACTGGATTGTTCATTTCTCAGGGAATTTGGATTTGTTCTGAAAACGTCATTTTCCAGAACTTGCTCCCATTCAATTCTAGTCTTTGAAGCAGAAAAAGCTGAGAAAACACAAATGCTAAAGTCTGAGAAGTGGAAAGCAAACTACGTAAAAACCCCTTACAAGAACAACAACAAACCCAACCGGAATGTTTTTATCATCACCTTTTTCACACTAATCCTGTTTTGGAGCCTGCTTATAGCTTCTGAATGTTTCTTCTGCACTGAGAGGGAGGGTGAGTAACTATTTATTTTAGCAATCTTTTGTAAATTCTGTAGTGGGAACTGTATGGACCACATACCAAAAAGAAAATGCTAAATGAACTGTTGATCATGCAGAAGGTGAAGTTCTCAAAAGTTAGGATTTAAATTTTTCTGCTAAAATTTGAACGTTCCCGTATTGTGCTTTCAAAACAAATTCTGCAAAATACTGTCACGTGCTTTGCTGATGTGGACATAGGAAGAGGGAGAAAAAACAGCTCTTAAAAAATAAATTTTTTAAATTCTCCATTTTAAACTCTGTAACTAGTATTTCTGTAACACCTGTGATTCAGGTCTTTACCCTCTCTAGGCCAAAATTGATCTGCAGGGTTATTTAACTTCTGTAGTTTTACTTTATTTAAAATGACTCTGTGCATTTAGAGTAAATACGTGTTTGTGTTTCCCATGAATGGAAACAGCTGTGTCAGTGGAAACTTCCCAGATGTACATAGGCACTAAGGTATCCATTCACAGGCTAAAATAACTGCAACAGTTAATCAGTAAAGTTCTATTTATAAAAATATTTGTTTATAATTTTAAAACTTTTATTGGATTTTTAAAGTGTTGATGAATAATAACCGGCCACTTAGAAGTTTAAGGGCTATTTTAAAAACAAATCACTTTGGCTAAACAAACAAATGGAGCTTCTGTGGTCCTGACACAGCATCTGGTAGTATTAGTTGGAATTTTTTGCTTAACTTCATTAAGCCATGTACTGTGCCATATGCAAGCACATAGGATCTTTAAGAATAAGAGTTTCTGATAACTTGCTTTTGGGAGGTAAGATCAAAGTATGGGTGGTGGTTGTTGTTGTTGTTACTCTGCCAGAATATTTTGTCAGACTTGCAAAGCATGTAACCAGTCAGTTCTGCTATTAACCAAACATCTGGTGACTCCACTTTATATATGCAGTTATAAGAAAAACAAATTTTATAGTAGACAGGTGTTTGTAAGAAGTAATTAGCTTGGGAAAGATCTATCATATTTATTCTCTATTACTTTGCAAACTGGATCTAATGATTGCATGGGTTTTTAGTCTTGTGTCTTGAGCTTCTGCCAGGGCTATGGAGAAGGGTGTGTCGTTTATCAATCTCTCAATGAACAGGAGACTCTCTAAGACATGCTGTCTTACTCATTTCTTCAGTGCTGCTTGTTGTCCAAGGTCATATTGATTTTCTATATGAATTCAGTGTTGCTGTAGCGTATGCATTATTTCTAGGATGAAGTGCACTCATTGACTGTCTTATTGACATGCTTTGGCAGTGTTTTTTCGTCTATTTTAGTGCTTATAGAGTTTTGTGAGTGAAATTTTTTGAATAATTTCAGAAATGCTTAAGAGGTCCAGTGTAGCTGATCAAGATCTAAATACAGGCTGAAATTTTAAAGCATAACTAATAGATGACACAATGATTCAATGTATAAACTGGAATAACAGTTGACCATCAAGTGGATAAGAGAGGTAAATTGCCCGAGGAATGATTAAAAACATTTTCCACAAAGTCAGTTTTATATAGATTGAAAGACAGATGCTGCTGTATTTAAAAACTTGTGACCTCCCTGCTGCATTTGTCATTGTAGATTTCTTCCTTCTTTGGAATTATTGGTTTATGTGTGACACAAATGTATACAGTTAGTTGTGGTAGCTTTCTACCGATTTACAAATTAAGTTACCATTTGCAGTATGTCAGTATTGAATCAACTGTAGAATGACTTCAACATGACCTTTGACATACTAGTTTTTTCCTTAACTGTATTTATTGTAGGTAACGTGTAATAAAAATTGAAGAACTATTCAAAACTCTTTTTCTATGTACTATGTCTAATCAATTATAATTATTATTTTTCATTGTTAGATGTCCCAATTTGTGTTATACAATTTTCTTTCTGTACAATTACAGATTCTAGAGCAGGCAGTTGAGTTGCAATAAAACACCACAGCACATGCTGGAGGTGGGAGGTACTGCAGAAAGCAGCCTGTTAGAAGTTCTTCTGCAAGTTACGTAGTTACAAAAGATTACAACTTCTCATACATTCCTCTTCAGATTCATCTGCTCCTAAGATCCTTAAGTTTCACAGGATGAAGAACTTAAGGTGATATTTAACAATAAAACCTTTTTTAGCTGAAGTCATGGCAGTATTCTGTGAATGCAAAGCATTTTGTTTAGGTTGATTGTTTGGCCTTTTGCATTAAAATGTCCAACAAAAGTCCTTAGAATTCTGACTAGATCAGATTATATATTTAACATTTAAGTCAAAATATATGAGTTTAGAAGAGGTTTCCCAGTTCTTCTTAGATCATTTACTTGAAGGCACTCAGTTTTGCAAATACAATTATTGCCAATCGGCGTATGTTATGGCAGAATTTCTGTAGGAAAAAGTAAAATAGTATCGGTAGAAGCAGGGTATGCTTGTTAATGCCATTTTTGTCTCATACTTGATAAATCTATAGCATAGATACAGCTTTTTAATCAGAACATCCACAGGATTTGTTCCAGGCATCCGACTTCGGTAGAATTAATACAACAAGAAAAATTGTATTTCTGTTCCATGTTGTAGTACCCTTTTGCAATGATCTTTTAGTAGAAAATACCTCACAGGTTGAAAACTATCTCTACAATTCCTAATGTATCCATTTGTCAGAGCTTTTGTTCCTTAGACCATTTTGTAGTCATTGTCATCATCATTAATTATGCTTATTATGCTATAAGGACCCAGAAAATGAGATCTGGTTGGGCTAGGCACTGTCTGAACAGAGAACAACAGAAGGTGCTTATCCAGAAATCTTAAAGTCTAAATGACATGCATCCAGGAGCTAGTCTTTTTGCTTGTTATTAGGAGCTAGTTTTTTTGCTTGTTTTTCTCAGGAATTTGTGTTAGTGAAGAGTGGTGTTTTCTTTCACTAATGTCTTCTATTGCATATACAACTTTGACCAGTTAGTTTTTTTTTGTTTTTATGACCTCTGATTGTTGCCATCTTGGGACATTCATGATACTTTTGAAAGATTCATCAGGCAGACCATGAAATAGTTTCTGGTAGCCATCAGCTGCTGATCTTGGGTGTTGAACAGGCTGTGAAAGAATGCTTGTGTTTGTTCAGAATTTCTAGTATGTGACTAGGTAGATAGACCTCAGCTGAATATTCTCCCAGTAGGTGGAGAGCAGCTGACCTCTTTCTAGAAACATTTCTCAGTTTTTTAGAAGGTACCAATTGTTTCTTATTGCCACTAATGCATCTAGTCCATCAGGATGTATCTGTAGCCCACTGTTGCTATTGCTCCTGGCGGTAGCATCGCTCTCTAAAAGAAAGTTTCAAGTTGATCACCAGCTTTTCATTGCAAATGATTGCATTTTAAGACTTTAACACAGGAGTCAACCTTCTTTATTGTATTAGTTTTGTCTGTGCTGGTTTAACCACTTGTTTACAAAGGTTACCTCTTTTCTAGATTGTTTTTTTGTTTTTTAAATTAGAATGGATGGAGAACCTATTGTATAATAACCCATGTGCTTATAGTGAACACATCGAAAAGAAGAATCACAGAGTCCTTTAATAGCTTCACTGCAGAGACCTTCTTATCTCTTATTTTGCAACCCAAAATTTGATAAGCATTCAACACACACACATCCTTACCGTCCTCCGTATTTTAACATCTGAGAGGAAGCTGATGTGTTGGAAGTGGCTTAGGAAGAGCCTTATAGAGTCTGGCGAGAGGCAAAGGTGGAGTCAGTGCACTGCCCTCGGGGCGGGGGGTCCAAGAAACCTCTGCAGCTTCTCCGGGAAGGATCTGCACAAATGGATCTGGTGTGGCATTTTCTCCCTTCCCAATGTAAAGCAAAATACACAATCAGGGAAACCAGGCACGCATTTGTTCCTCTGCTCTGTTCAGTCTCACTAAGGAGGACTCTGCTTTTAATGGCCTGATCTCGGGTTTTTATTCGTAGCTTGGGTAAAGGTAGGATACTACACTAGCTTTTTACCTTTTCTTCTGTAGGCTTCCTTGCTTTAACAGAACAAGAGCAAGCAGTAGTGTGTGAGCCAACTTCAAATGTAACCAGAATCTTTGTTTTCAAAACTCACTATGCAGTGTATCAACAGAGAACGTATTTCCTTTGGAGCTTTGGTTTTATGTAGGTAGGGTTTGGGGGATTATTTTTCCCCCATTCAGCTTTTCATTTCTTCGCTACCAAAAGGTCAGCACTCATTTAAACCACAAGTGAGGAAAAAGGATAAAGAAATAAAAGAAGCTTAAACTGATTTGCAAAGTTTTCTCCTTCTGCTATGCCTTCATTTTCTCGTTATAGGAGGGATAATTCAAAAGTATTACTAATATGTCTTTTCTCTTGGGTGTTATTTGGTTTAATCTTAAAATACCTCTGTGCTGAAGTGTGGATGCTTATTACAAAAATGAAATTTTTTTTCCTAGATTTCTTTCTTTCTCTTCTTGGAACTATTCCTCTATTTTATGACTGTGTTTACAACTGGAAGAAATCTTTGCCCATCCAGATGTTGAGTTTCTAGTTTGTTTATTTAAACAAACAAACAAAAAAACCCCAACTCCCCAAGCGTTGATTTATACTAATATGGAAATTGAAGGTTATGATGCTCAGTCAGACAACTTTGTCATATCTCAAATTAACATCTTTTAAATAAACCTGGTTTTCCCAAATCTATTAGAATAAGTTAATGTCAGTAGATATCTGTAATTCCTCTGCCTCTGGTGCATGTTTACTTGTTGGTGTGGTAGGTGATGTATTTCTTCTGAGGCAAAATTTCACCTGTTGGTAGCATGGCATCTGAAAGCAGATGTTTGTATGTTGTTGCTCAAATGAGAATAACTGTAAAGCCTGAGAGGAGGAGCTGTGAAATAACAGTGTGAGAGTCCACTGTGAAATAATAGTGTGAGAGTCCACATTAAGTTATTTGCTCTTACAAGTTAACACTGACTTCGGTAACAGCACAGGCATTTGGTTGGGAAAATGAACATTGCAGGCTAACTGTTCAAACCCCAAATTCTTTTTAAAGGTATCAGTGCAAACGCAAATCAGCATTTGGTGACAATTCAATCTGCTAGTACGTGATCGTTTTAAACTGCACTGCTCAGTGAAGAGGTTCTCCAAAGGGAGCTTATGTAATTTTGAATTTGTGTGGCAAATGCCTTCATAACGAACATCTCTCTGTGGATTTATAGCCATCACTTGGATTTTATCCAGTTAGCTGATTGAACATCTGGTAAGCATTGTGTGTTTGTAATAAGCCCTCGCTGTATAAAGCTGGCTCAAGCTTTTCAGGCAAAGATCGATGACCTTTTCTTGGCAGGCTTCTAGCTGTTTGCCAAAACAAGTGCTTTGCAGGGAGCAAGACACTGGTAGAAGATTTGGTTTAAAGGCGCCTTTGTACTGTACTGTAAGAGTTTGTACTTGTTTAAGGAAAATTGCATTAGACTGAAATAGAAAAGTAATGAAACTCGTATACTTACCGTGTTCCAAACTGCTGTCCCTCTCATTTCCATTTATGTAGTAAAAGCTCCGATTTCCATATGTTGTTGTTTTTCTTACAAAATTGTGCAAGGCCTTTGGAATAGGCATGTTTAATTTTACCACTGGGTATGCCTAGTGTGTTTTTTGAAGAAAACTGGAGAAAAGTATCAAATTAAAATCCATGGTGGTGTTTTCATACATAAGTGAAACACAAACTAGTAATAAGATTTCCAAAAATGTATTTCTATTTAAAATTTATGGCTAGCTATTTCCTAATAAAAGATACAACATAGGGTAATCCAATGCTCATAGTATAGCATGATGTGATGTGAAAAATACATATATTATAGTTTATATGTATTTGTTTTGTTGTACTTCATAAAATACATGACCTATACTCTGTTACGATTTGTTAGTGTTTTGCTCTACACTTTTGTTGCAGTAGTGTGCTCTAAATTGATCTTCATCTTTGTGCTCCCCAACAATAGTCAAATCTGTTTATTGTTAATATCATTGAGGAAAAGTCTTGGAATAGTCTATTTTGATTAATTGATTAGGGGATGAATAGATGAGGTAATACATTAAAGACAGGTCTAGCCATGTTCCTGGCCATTCCATGTACCAGTGAGGTTGTGAAAACTTTGGGAGCGTTAATGTCTTTTGTGAACATCATTAACCAAATGTTTATTGCCTTCAACATAGCCTGAAAATCTACTTCTGTTTTTAAAATGAGTTCTACAGTAGTGTAAACACCTGGAGTCTCAAAACCTATGTATTTTTTGAGTACAGTCTTGAAAGGTTAAAATATTTGAGTACAACTGGCAACAGAACTCAAGTTAGGAAAGTTCTTTCTTTGTAGAGACTCAAAATCTGCATACAGTTGCATATTTATTCCATAAATCCGTTGAAAATAAGCATTAAAAAGTGTCGTAATATATTAAGTAGAGGTAAATAATTTTTCGTGTTTTAAAAGCTATTTAAAAGAATCAATCATGTAACTGAAAAGTACCATCATTATTTCTTAGGTAAAAGCCTGAATTTCAAGCTCTTAGACTTTTTAAAAAAGAACAAGCAGATGTTCTGAAAAGGCAGTCCCATTACCTGTGCTTGTTTGCCACAGGATCTTAAATCATTTCAGTCTTTTGCACTTTCCATTTAGGAAGACTGAACATTATTAAAACCCAATGGTGTTTAATATGGAGTTTCAGTAAAGATAAAGCATTTGAGAAAAGTTAATACATTATATGTTTTGCAAATCTGCAAACTTTATACTTTCTGTTACTTTTTTTTTTTTAAGGTAATGATCATGCAGTACAGTGAGTGTCCCAATAATTTGAGATTATAGTTAGAGTAATAAAGAACACTACCCATAGGAAACCCTTGTCTTTAGTGAATGTGGCCATGATTAAGAGAGACTCTTGGACTCTGTTTTACTACTGGACATTCGGTACTGTTAAATATGTGTGTTTATGCCTCTCAGTGGTAAGCCATTCTTTATACTGTTGGAGAATAAAGCAAACTATAATCTCAGTATTTTATAAGTGAATATCACTAGCTGAAGTAAATACATAGCTAAAAATATCTTACTGTAGTAGTTAAAAAGAGCTGCATACAAAAGGGCAGTAGTTCTGTCGCTCAGAAGCTTTGTTGGCAGGTTTTGCAGGTTGCACTTGCATAGTGAGAAATGTTTTTCTTTTTTTTTTTATAACAGGAGCTGTGCTCATAATTTGGTAGACCTTCAGTCTGTGACAGATCTTTAAGGGATATTGTTAACAAAATCTGTGGATTGTGTAACACAAAAATAGAATGAATGCATTGGAACTTCATTATCCCAAACTATAATAGTGTGGGTTTGTGTTGGTTTGTTTTTTGGTTTTGTTTTGTTCTTTTTTTTTTTTTCTTTAAACATTTTGCTAGTCATAACATGTTCTTGGAAATGCCTTTGCAAAGGCGTGTGCAGTGTTAATGCTGTATTAATTCTTGTGGTACTCTCTGAATACAGTATGGTTTGTGAGATTTGCTAATGTTGCTTCTCCTTCCACCAGCCCTTTCACCCCTGCCTCACCTTCATGCAGGTACAATTTTGCTGAAGGAATAGGAATACTCCAGTGAACTGTTGTTATGTGTAGTAGGAGTTACCTCTAAAATAATGAGGTAGAACAGTTCATTTTCCATAGGTACCTTTATCAGTCCTTCAGAATTTATGCTTTCCTTTTCTCTGCTAGAGCCTAGTGTTATGGACACTTTGTACCTTGGGGTGGGGGGGAAACATTGTTTTGCCACTGTGCAGGGCAGTCTCTGGACATAAAAATAACTGAGTAGAACATGTGTGTATTACTTGCAAGTTAGAGTTTTTAAAAGAAAGCTTCAAAGCAAGCAAGATGCAAGTCCAAAAAGGAAGGTCAAGCCCTTTCATCATTTCTCTGGATTTTCAGAAGGCGTATACTAAGGAAAGTATTGCAAACTGAGATAGATACTGTGATCTAAACACTACCTAGTCCTTTGTCTTTTTTTTTCATGCTATGATTTTTAGTTTGCTTTCATTATTTCTGCCATATTTCTTTAATGTATTCTTCCAAAAAAGTGATTTGTATGTCATATCAGAAATGACGTAAAATATAGATTTTAATCTACACTAGCAGCTTTAACAAACAAACTGCCTGATATGTTGAACTTTCAACTATTGCATGCGGTATAGATCTTTGGTTTCTCTCATGCTAAGGCTGGGGTATATTTCTCAGAACTTTATTTCTGTAACACACACTGAACTTAGCCATTAATAAATAGTGAAGCAATATCAGAATTTAGGGCAAAATACTCAGCCAGAATAAATCTGAGTTTTAGTAAGTCCAGTTTGCACCAGTGGAGCTCCTTCCTCCAAGGAAGAACAGATAGAAATTCTCATTTATATTACAGTGTTGTAAAGGAACACTGAGAAATACGCCCTTTCTAGTTACTTCTCTGTTTATAATTCCCAGATCAGTACCAGGAAACTGGATCTTTCCAGTTAATTCCTAAGCATGTGCTTTTCTTCTTTATTAGACTCTGTGTTTTCAAAAATCTGTAATGCAGCATTTTTTAACTTCATCCCATCATCTTGGAAGTCTGCTTTGCTATGAATGCTGCTACTTAAAGGAAACATCTTCCATTGCAATTTATACATTTTCTATAGTAGATAAAAGTGACCGAGGGTATCAGTTCACCTCTGTCTAAAATACTGGAAGCAGCTGTACTTCTCTATTTTCAGAGCGATGTAATTGTTTACATTTGCACAGCAATATCATGAGGCAAGAAAGAACTAGAAAGGAAGAAAGAACTTCTTTTCCCATTTAAATTTCAGAAAAATGAAGCTGTGTGAACGTATAATTGCTTTCAGACTTTGGTCAGGGTGCTTGAAAATCTAATCTGGCCTTTATTAAAAATATGATGCAGTATTTAACTATTGTACAACAAAGAACTGAAGCCATCCTGTTTTCTTTTTTGAAAGAGTGCCCATTTAACAGTACAATTCTTCCGGCAGTCCTGTGCAAGGACTTTATTTGGGGCTTGATAAGTGTTGGATGACTACTGTGCGATTGGCTTCACATCCGAAGAAAGTTTCAGATGCAGAGGTCGGAATATTAAGATCAGGTTTGAGGCTTTGCCTTAGTGGGTGAGTTCTTAGTTCTACCAAAATAGTCCTGTGCATTTCAGTTGATTAAATAAATAAGCAATGCACACCATGTGTTCAATTAACATTGTATTTATTATTATTATATTCAGAAGCAGAGTTCACAAATATTTCAGTGTTTTGTAAGTGTCAGTGTGAGAAACACACACAATACATGGTGAAAAGGAAAAAGAGGAAGAAAAAGGTCTCAAGCTGCTTACACAGGGAGTAAAATTTAAATGGAGGGGTGTTTTGTTTTTTAACATATAGCAATTTGAGTTTCAGTATCTGATTTACTTCGGTGTTAGAACAGCTTCTGGACTAAATATGGTTTTATTTACTTTCAAATGCTTTAAAGTGTTTCTGAAGAAAAATAGAGTTAAAATTTATAAATAATTCTAAGATTTTTTCATAATTCATTTGTGTACATTCCATAATTACAGCAGATTTTGCTAATATCTGTGATGGCAGATGTTTTAGAACATGTAGGTTCACGTGTTCATAGTTTTTGGAGGGAATAGAAATATATAGTTATTATACTGAATACACTTCAAGACTGGTGCAAATTTAGGCAAGATAATAGTATAGCTCCTGATGCATGCAATGGAATCACTGATGAACCCATTTTATAATAATGTTTTTGAGGATAGGATTGTCTGGTTAAACCCCATAACTGAAGCAATTTGTACATCTGCTGTCTTGACTTTGGGCAAGATTCTTTTGTGCATCAACAAACTTCTCTGGAAAATAGGAGTGTGTGTGCCTGGTGTGCTGCAAGGCTAATATTAGTAAGTGGCAGTTGTCCTTGAGAGAGCGAGCTTGATAAAGACTGGAAAAGGACTTGAGATTTAGATTTATATCTTGTTTTCAGTTAACTACGTGCTCTTCAAGTAGAAAGTACACTCAGTGTGATGTAATGAACTTGCAGTTATTAAAGTACCATTGATCCCTGTTTCAGAATCTTAAATGAACTTTCAGTTTTGGGGTTTTTTTTTGCCGTTTCTTAAGGATTCATTATTCTTAAACTCTTTTTGCCTGCTGTAGTTACTAAACTGTAATCAGATGTCCTTTTTCAAAATCCTTTCTCGGGACGTTTTACTGAATATAGTACCTTTATGTACAAGGAGTTATTAGTTCTTGGTTATACTTTTGAATTTGAGAATGACAAATTGACCGTAATGAACAGACTTTTCTCCCAATGTGCCGTGGCGTAATGGACTTCAGAATTGATCTTAAACCAGCAAACACAAAACAAAAGCTGAGGATTCTATCAGTGACTTTCAGGATCTGAAGATTAAAAATCTTCAATTACAGTTTGTTTGTTTTTTAAAAAAGGCGGTTATCCCTGGTCTCTATTATTAGAGTGCATGAATTATGCATGCTAAGGGAAGGTCAGACATCTAACAAGTATGAGATGTATTTTGCTTCTTCATTTAGTCTTCATGGGACATAATCAGCATCAGAAACAACATTTCTTGGTTTTTTAAGATACTACTTTGGAGGGTTTCATTGTGTTAATTTCAGAAGTACGTATACATCACTAAAAGTTACTTACCTTCTTTTAGGTAGATTAAGCATTTCCATTATCTGTACTTGAGTGTTTGACTTGAGTTATGTAAGGAAATCATATCTTGTTCTTCAAGTATTTTTCCTATTTTTTTTGAGGGAGAAGGGGAGGGAGACTTCACGTACTCAGTAGTATCTTGTTTGATGTCTTCTCTGACGGACTGTGCGCTCACAGACTTTCCGCCTAGGATAGCCAAGTCATTTGACATATTAGGAGCTGATCCAGCTTTTCCTGTTTCTATTTCTTTGCAGCACCTCAGTCCTCATTATGTACAGATTTCTAACTCTATATTGCTCCAGAAACGCTGACTTGGGATATGAGATATCAAATAGTGTGGGCCTACATTTCTGTATTCTTTTCAGGCTTATCATCCATTTCCTGGGCCTCAGCAGGAGTCTGTGGAACTTTTGCCACCGACTGGACAGATCACTTGAGTTGTCGGGCACACTGTTTGCTTACAAACTGAGAATGGAGACTGAGTGAAAGATTTAGTTTAGTCAGTTTAGTGAGCATGGTGGCATTGCTTATACGGTTGGACTTGATGATCTTTGAGGTCTCTTCCAACTATTACGATTCTATGATTCTATGATTTGGAGTAGGGAATACAAACATCTATCTTCTATGCCAATTTAGCTACACATAACAAACTATGGAAAGTATTGGAAAGCATTTCATTTCATTGCTACTGCCTTTGGAGAAGAAAGCTTTCAAGAATCCTGAAGCCATTTGCAAATAACCTTGTGAAAGGCTGATGCAATTAATACTAATACATTCTACACCCACTTTCTCTGCAGTGTTAGTATTTTTTTTTCTAGAGAACAAGACTCCTGATTCCTAATTTAATATGTAGTAAGAGTAGTTTTTCTTTACTGTGTATATGGCAGACATACAGGCTATAAAAGTTGTATTTGAGAACTTGCATCTTTTTCATTTCTTTGTCCAAACTCTTTTAACCATATAAAATGTCAAAATGGAATTATTTTGTTACCAAATTCTTTTTTTGAGTTATAAATGCCATATGCTGCTGAAGTCACAGCTATCATCTGTCAGGGTTGCATTTACATAATAGTTTGAGTGATTTCTTCTAGCAGTACTGCTAACATTATCAGCATTGAAGGACTGCATAAAAGACTTTAAAAGTGGACTGGATTTGCTATAGCACAGGTGAAACAAATTGTTGAAGCATTTCTGGTCTGAGAAACTCTGGGTAACATGAGGCATGCAGTATTTCTTCTGTGATTGTAATGAGGCCAACTCAGTTCTACTGGAACAATTTTACATCAATAAGAGATCTGGAAGGCTACATGGAAAGATTCCAACCTTCCAGTTTCATACCTACAGTAGAAAGAGTAAGGAAATAATGTGTCTTTAAACATCTGGGATCTATTTCTTCAGTTTGCTGGTACTGATGTTGAGTTTTCTTTTTATTCACTCTTCTCCTCTCTATTCCTGGGAGACATACGGTTGGGGTTTTTAATTAGTTAGAAAATGGAAGTTTCTGTTAAGGATTACTCAGAATACAGTTAAATAATGGTGGTGTTAAATTCAGTAGAATCTAAATTTTATTACTATTTTCCTATTTTTATAGCACCCAGCTAAATCTTTTCCTTCTCTTCCCTTTTAGTCCTCCTTCCTCAAGTAGCAGTTGAGGACTGACTTCATAGGTTGGTATACATTAATCACAGATGGGCTGAACATGAAGTGTGCTGTTAAAGATTAGGTAATTCCAGTTTGAAATGATTCTCTTGGTGTTCTTAATACTGCTATCTTTTTTGGAAATCTACTGCTACTTTTGTGTAGCTATGTAATCAGTAGCATTTCAGAAGGTTGTTTTCTAAGAAACAGACACAAAACCTCAGTAATTGTGAAGAAAGAGGTTTTTTTATTTTATTTTATTTTTTCTTTTTAAGGACATCATCTTTCTTTTTTCACTTGGTTAGTGCCTATTCTTGGTAGCTCCTTCTAGAGAACCCTATGGAAAAGTTGCAGCAATTAGGGAAATCATCTCTTGAGGCGAATGTCTCTTCACAGAAAGCAATGTGGAATGAAGGCTTTTTCTCTTTTTGTTCTTTAACTTCCCTGGGCTGTAGCCACCTATCTCATTTAGGTTCTTGTGAAAATCCCAATTTGTATCTGTCTCTGTGGGCACTAAAGCCTTAATCTGTCCCGTGGTTCTTTGTATGGGCTTTAATTATGGAAAGCTCTCGGCACCAGTGCATATAAGTAGTGTCTTGTCTTGCTCTGAATGCTAAACCAAACAAAGCTTGGTTTATGCCTTGTTACAATGGGAGGAAGAGAGTAGATGACTGTTAGTCGCATTGTTTGAATTTGGAGCTAAAAATCAAAGTCAAACTTCTTTTTCTCCTCGTAACTGTAAGGTTGGATTGAATTCATTATCTTGCTGACTGGCCTGTAACTGCCTTCCCTCGCTTCCTGCTAAAAAAACGGCCCAAAGTGCGTTGCTTCCCCTTCCACTTCCTGCCAGCTTCGTCTCCAGAAGTGCAGCCAGGCCAAAGTCTGAAGTCCCTGCCCCAGCAAAACTGATTCTTATTTGGATATCGGTATTTGGAGCTGTAATTTCCTGTAAATCCTTCCTTGCCGAGGTCTTTGTAGCTTGCTATAGTTAAGATAAGTAAAAGCAGTTACATAGATGACAGAATCAGTTGAACAGCAGAGTGGATTTTCCTCTTTGATTTGTCTTGGAAAGGCTACTGAAAAATGTAATTGCTGTGGGGCGAAGTCACTATTTTGGTGTGGCAGAGAAACTGTGGTTGTCTATTTACAGTTCATTCTTAGCAGGAAAAAGTCATTGCAAATTGTAATATCTGTGTTTTATTACAGGTTTAGGGATAAATTAGCCTGCCTTTATATAGCAATAATAAGGCATGGAGTTGCCAGTCCAAAACACCACTTCTTGTACATCTTGCGTTTGAGAAGATAACAGACTCCATAGTCAAAATAGAATAAATAGGAGATACTGTTGTTAAAAGACCATTCAGATTACAATACTAAAATTAATCTTACCATCAAAAAGATGAAAAAAAATTTAGACTTAACGGTTTCCATCAGTCAAAAATACGTGTGTGTGTGTTTACACATATACATATGTGTATTTTTGTAGTTTAAAGAAATAATTTATAACTGAAAAACTTTTTGTGAGTGCCTGGGAAGTGTTAGTGTTTGATATATTGTATCAGAAAGACAAGGAGTTCCATTACGGTTTTATCAAACACATTAATAATCGTTGTAATAGTATTGGTATATTTATACTGATTTATCAACTATCTTTTTATTTTCAAATGACCAAGTTACTTAGTTACTTACAGTTTTAATTCTAGATTACCATTGTGCCTGTCTGGAATCTTCCTAGGGTTATTAAGTTATATAGCTTAATTAGAAGATGCTAGAGTATACAAAATAGCCTGTTACTAATTTGGTTGGCTTTAAGTTGTCTTGTCAATGGTACCTCTTCCTTCCTGTTGCGCTGTGTTGTGGTCTCACCTAAATATCAGCGTTCGTCTCAGGTCTTCATTTTGCACCTAGTTTCCCCCACCACATTCATCTTCACTGAAATGAAGGAAACCTAAGCAACTTATGTCTGTCATGTGTTTCCATCGCAGCTGGTGACAAACCTCTAAAATGAGTGCTTCCTTTATTTGATATTGTTAAGTTTGAGATGGCTACATGTTAATATTTAAATCCCTTGCCGAAGAGCAACACTGTTTTGTAAGACTGGGTTATTTGCTTTTACTTCATGTTTCTGCTTATGGCCTAGAGGTAATTTTTATATTCCTTGTGGCAAAAGCACGGAAATAGCTATTTGAAAATGAAATAAAAAGCCAAAAGGGAAAACAGGAGATGTTTGGGAGTTTCTGCAAGTAAGGAGTATGAGAAGCTTGCTGACTAGACAGCAAAACATAATGTAAGGCATTTTCAGTGTTTTACCAACGTCTCTTATCTGAAGTATGAAAAAAGTGGTTTTGCAAACAATTTGCAGGACAGTAGGTAAAATAATTTAGAATTAAAATGTTATATAAACTATAATCTTGATACCATGGTCTTATTCCTTCTACTGGTATCATTGATGTCATTTATGTAGAAAACAGCTGAGATTTCCTGTGTATGGTAATAATTGTATTTATATGGTATTTCTTATCATCTTTTTTTTTTTTTTACGTGGAGAAACAGAGATGCTGCCAGACGTTGAGGATTATAGGCTAGTGGGTTGGTCAGTGAATACAGGATTCGGGAAGCTACCTCAGCAAAAAAGTATTCATGACTTTGGGCACGTCATAAATTTACCCCACATCTCAATTTTCTTTGTGTGGGAAAATTGTTATTAAATAGGACTGCCAGGGATAAAATACACAGAAAACTGAATCAAGCAGATAGGGCTGCAAAGCAACTGGAACATGTTGGAGCTGAAATTAATTGTCATGATGCCCATGCTACCAGCCCGAACTCAGATAACCAGACATTGTGAAGAAAAAGGCTTTATAAAATGAATGGATACTTCTGTGTCATATGCTACCTGATGGTAGCCTTTTAAATCCTTTTTCTTAACCAGAAAGCACTTTTCTGATTCTGGAGGGAAATATCATTAGAAATGTTGATACTTCTGGTTTTATTTCTTCTTCTTTCTTTTTTTTTTTTTTTTTTTTTAAGTGCAGTACTTTAGAGCCTTCAAGCTCATAGCAAGTGCTTTATTTTTTGCCTTAGACCATCTAACTATGGCAGATTATGAGGCAGAGTTGCTTTCTGGGAGCTGGGCACTGGAGCTCGAGTTCCATTCCCTAAAGGAGGGCTATCAGCTATGTGCTTCCCTATTACATTCTCAAATCAAAGCTTCTGAATAATCTGAAACTAAAGTGCAATAACTTTAAAATACGAATTTCTGAATTGCATACATAGATGAAGGGAATACATCAAATTGTTCTCTCAGTTTAGAAGAAAAGCAATCAGTGCAGATTCTGGTTTGCTCGACTTCCCTAACATGTCAGCTGCTGATGAAGGCTGAGACAGAGATCTGGCGCGCAGCTCTTTTCCCAGAGGATCAGTGCTAGGCAGTCTTTTTAGTATTTCCATTAACACTTTGTCGCTTCAGAGAGGCATTAGAACCCACGGTATGCTTCAACCGTGACCTCCTTGAGAAGAAAATCAAGTTTGGGATATAAAGTCGTGCAATAATATTGACATGAAAGTAATTCATTTTAAAACTATTGAATTATGACTGAATCTCTTTTCAGGATCCAGCAGTGCAGGATTCACGCAGGGCAAGTGGAGACTGCTGATGTACAACTTGCAAATCAGGTCCTTTATCCTATGTCTCATCTGTGTGACACAAATAGGGAAAAAGCAGCAGCTTCATGAAAGGGTGCTAGTTATTTTATTTTTTTTATAAGGTGTTCCACATTACAGATTTAGTGTAGAATATCAAACTAGCTCCTTCTTGCTGAGTCTTTTATCCTTGGACTAGTCACTGTAATGTAAGATAGAGACAGTGCAATTTCCACACTGCATTGCTTGAAAACTCTTGAAAGAAGAGAGCAGTTGATCATGAAAATAGCTGAAACATCCTTTCGAGGTGCAGAAGGTCATGTTTGAAACAGGCAGCATGTATGCTTTTGAAGAGGTAGAAGGGTGATTCTGCAGGTCCTTCCTGGACTACTGCTTAGCTCCTTTTGTGAGAGAACTTCAAATGATTAGGATTCATCCATGACAAATTGTTAGAATAATAATATATGTTTATAAAAGAAAACAACAAGAAGTTGCTTTAGGTGATGGAAGTACTACTTTTAAAAAAGGGAAAATCCTTGGAGGAGTTTGTTTTACTCTTGTTATTCAGAATTCGTACACCATTAATGTTTAGTTCCAAGTATTTCAACGCAATGCTTTTACCTCAACAAAGTTGCATTCATTAATAGTACAGAGAATGGATTTTGATTTGTAATTGATTAACTGTCTTAATGTGTTTGCATCAATTGAAAAATGCACTAGCACAAGCAAAAGTGCAATATTGCTCCAAGTAATTTTCCAGCCTTTTGTGTTTCAGTGGCTGGGTGGCATTTAAGGTAACTATGCAATGTAACGGATGCTGATTTCATTCTATATTGCTGTCATGGTGATGACTAATAGTGCTGATAAAAAGCAGTTGAGCATTTGCCTAGGGCATGGAAAACTGACTCTCTAGGGTGAACTGTACCATGATGTCAACGTTGTTTGCAATGCATGGATTCCATCATGGCTCTGCGTTTGTCCAGTCTTTAAATAGTCCTTGCTTTTATGCAGAACTCCTCTGTTCTGATTTACAGTAAAAATCTTGTTTCTGTGGTGGTGTTTTACTGTGTTAAATTATAATTGGTGCTGTAGACAAAAGCAAAATCTTAAAGTTTTAAAAAAATCTCTTTCTGCTTTTGATATTGAGGGAATACTTGGGTGGCCTATGTGAAATCAGTTGGTGGTCTAGCTCTTAATTCCTCAGGGTTACATCAAAAACAAACAGAAAAACCCGCTTCGTTATAAACAACGCTATTGCAGATACATTCAACATGGAACAAGAACTGAGCTATGGAGGAATGAAATCCTCTGTGGCCTTTAGATACAACCTCCTCTGGCACACTGGCCACATTGGTAGAGAAAATTGCATACTGCTCACTGTTATTTTGTTACTGGATTGCAGAATCAGTGTGGAGATACAGTTCAAGAAAGGAGCTCCATCCACTGTTGGCTCCTTTCTAAGCAAGTAGAGGAAATTAGCCATAGAAAGTTGTATTTGGATACTTACTTAATTCCTTGAAAAGTAATTTCACTGTGTCTTACCTTTAGGCATGCAATATACTTAAATCTTACAAGATTTTTTGCCTTAGCCCTTAAACTAACAATTGGGAAATCTTACGTGATTTGTGATTCTGCGTATGAGGTTGTATTTTTGTAGTTCAGCGTGCTCTTCACTGTCAGTCGAAAGAAGGAAAAGGAGGGAATGTAGCACGGAACTCCACTCACTGACATTATCTCCTGTTGGGTGTGGCTGAGGAAGTCCACATGCTGGTTGATGGGAGCCAAATAAAAAGATCAACTTCTTGGTGAGATACTTGAAAACTCTTGTACACAGCACCATTAGATTTTAGCTGACTACACGTGAATATACATGGAGAAGGTGTATTATTTGTGATTGTTTATTACTGATATCTGGAGATAAACCTGCCACTTTCTTCCAGTACAAAATACATACTTTTAAGGAACAGCAATGATGTCATATGCAACCGTGATAATTTTTATTTTGTTTACATCTGTCTATAATGACTTTTAAAACAATTATGTAAGAAAAGTACATCTTACATTAAAAAGCAGACTTTTATTATTACTGTTAAGTTATTGCTGAAATGAACTTGGATGTGAGTAATAGGACAGCATAGAATTTGTAAACCTTGAGCCCCTATATGCTGTGCGAAACTTATTAGTTTGCCACGTACTTAGAAAGGGTATATTAAGGTTGCATCATGTTGTTGTAGCCACCTATTTTATGATTTGTTATATAAATTTGATATTAATAGGAAGGTGTTAATAAAGACTACAAATGGCTTTCTTATACTAATGTTTCTTAGAAGGATTCCTTGAGGATGAGGTTCTTTAGAAGTCGTAACTCATCTTTCTAATTCTAAATGGTAATATTAATAATTTTAAGTGCCTGTGGAATGTTGAGGTAGTTTCTGTTATTTAGTTTACATGTGGATCTCTGCCTAGGTAAGTTTATATTTAGCTTTTTTCAGTATGATCCTGTTTATTGAGAAATAGTGTTGCATAAGTAAACATTATAATGAATAAGCATACTTCGATTTTGGTATACTTTTCCAGAAAAAGCAGAAATGGTAGATGGTAGAATTGGTAGATTGTATAAAACAGACTGAAGACAGAAAGGTAGCAAAGAAAGTGTGACTTCTTTGATGTGGATTAGTCTGGTTCTTGTATGGATGGTTTTAAAAACTGCAGAATAATGTGAGTAATACTGTTTTGCACCTACATCCAGAGGCTCTGTTTATCTGTGGTCCGCATCTAAACCTATTGAGGTGACTGGGAATGCAGCAGATGGTCTGATTTCAGTGCCTACAACATTTCATGTTATTGGTGCTGCTGCTTTTAGAGGCGGCTCTCTGTACAACTGCACACAAACAGCTGCGCAGCGTTCGAGCAGAACACAAAGTGTTCGCCCAGACCTTTGTGTCTGTGTCTGCCATCGTTATAAGAATGTTTCACAGTTTGTGTTTGTGGAAGATGAGGATTCTCTGTACTGCAGTAGTTTCCTGGTGCTGTACGCCCATCTCGTGTTTGACTGAGAGCCTTTCTGTCCCATCCTTTCATATGCAGTAACACACTAGTGCTCAGCTAGTTGCTGAACCTAATAACCCAATGGAGTTCCTTGTTGGAGGATGTTTTACTTTAAACAAACCATTCATGTTTCTGCTTCTGTTGTTTCCCAGTATTCTGCAAACCAGGAATCAGGAACGGGAGGTGCCCTAGCCGAGCAGTCATGCAGCTGAAACGCTGCGCGCTTCCTCTTTGCTCTCTCCAAAACCACTTTAATAAGCCCAGTGCAAGAAGTTCTAGTGTAGTTTGACTGACACCTTCCTCTGTGCATCTTCAGCAAGGATCGCTGTGATGAAACTTAATAAAATCAATTATCAACATGTTGCAATGTTTTCTGTGTTAGCCAAATTCCTTTTTAGTGTTGGCTGAAGAAATTCTCAATGACGGTGAAAGTTAGCAGTAGTAAAAGTGGAAACATAACAGTGTATTTCTGTTGCATGCTTAAAATGCAAATGCAGAGCCTTTAGATGTTTAGTCTAAGTTGGCTTTCTCATTTGTATCCCTGTTTTCAGTTTCAGAAATGTATAATTTTGTTAGGCTTATCTTAAATTTCATACACAAGCTGTGGATTAAACAATACTTTCTTGTCTTCAGTTATTTCCATGCAGAGTGCTCTTTCTTGTGGAATACCCTATAGAAGGGAATAGAAATACTGAGAAAATCAGACCCTGTTGATGAAACTGAATGTATTGATTTCAAATTATCATCCTCCAAAAATGAGATTCAGGAGAGATAGTACTCTTTCTTATACGAGGCAAAGGGACATCTGCAGGTGCATCTGGAGGAAACACTTGGATCCTGTGTGCTGCGCTCTGTTTTTACTGGGCTGTTATTATTGGTCACTGAAAGGCAAGATGCCAGAACTGGACAGGAAATTATTTTTTTTTCTTTCTCTGAGAGTTTTTTGACGAAAATATATCTTGCATAGAAGCTTCTGAAAATAATGCAGAGTTTTGTCAAAAATCTTATTTCCCATCCTCTCCCAGCCATTTTTCCAAAATAAAATAAATAAATAAATCAGTGATCTGAACTAAACCTCCTTAAGTAGCATGGGGCTGTTTTAGCTGAATTTCTTGTAAATAGTGTTTCCACTCAGCTTTGCGTTTTGACAAAATAACTTTAGAACAGAAAGTTCCTGATTTTTTTATTTTTAGGAGGTGCTGTTCTAAATACAGGAACTCATAAAGGAGATCTGAAACAGTTCATGCTCAGGTACATACTATTCAAAAACACTATGATGACAGTTTGTTAAAACTTGAAGGATGGATTGAAAAAGAAATGTTATATGGAAAGTCCATGTTGTTTGGGCCTGTTGCCTATCATGATTTTCAGTGTGTTTTTCTCCCATGCTCCAGCATACAGTCCTGCTGGAAACAGCTTCAAAGCTATTCCATCTTTCTGTGTCTGTGTCCCCTCCTTCCTAATGGAGAAGATACAGTTCCTTCTGGGAACCTGCTGGCTTGCTTCAAATGTGACAGAGCAAGAGAAGTGTCAAAGATAATTATGCTCCTACAAGCTCAGTGAAAAACAAATGGCTTGGTGGAGAAGGGAGGACTTTTGTGGAGGGTTCAGAAGTGCTTAGAGAGTTCATCTCAAACTGGTAGGAAAGCAGACTTTGGTAATTCCAGGGTTTATGGAAGCACGTGTCTCTCATGGGCATCTCCATTTATTTCACTTGCTGTTTTTTTAGCTTCTTTTTAAATTTTGCTTAGAGGAGTCTGTCAAAACAGATGTAATTTAAATGCACAGGCTATTCGTAACAGTCCCCTTCTATGCACTGTGTAGCTGCGGATTCATCACTTTGCTGATTCGTCACACGTGCTGAACCACATTGGTGGTTAGATGGTTTGCCCTCTTGCCTGTGGCCTGAAGCTAAGTTTGTGCCCCTGTTGAGCACTCTTGTGATCTGAGGAGCTTAATAGCCTGAGAGTTTGCCATACTTCACTGAACTGAGAACACATATTTCAGTGTAATAGCCCAGGCTTTGACACTGAATGATCCACCACCCTCATCTTGAAAACCTCACATAAACTCTATAAATTATCTATCTCATAAGATACAAATATTTGATCTGTACTTGTGATTCCTAGCAGATGATGATTGATAGCTTTCAGGTCTGTTGCTAGGGCTTTGACCTGTCTCTCTCATGGGAAAAAAAACATCTGCAGGAAACAAAACCACTCTGTTGTTCTATAGAGCATCCATCCAGCAAGACCACCAAATCTATTCTTTAAACTTTCAGCCTTGAGGGGGGTTTTGGATCATTCCCTGTTGAAGTTTAGCTGATGTCGGGTTCTTTTTTTGCAACAGTATTCGTTACTTTGGTACATGCGTATTGTGATAACAAACAAACAAACAAAAATTCTTTAAAGTAGGATGAAGTTTCTCTGGTACCCTTATAGATTAGTGTTAATAGGATTATCACAATATAAATTTAATCAATTGGTTGAATGTATACGGAAAAGCATCCATGCAAAATTTATTTCTTTCAATCAGATTCATTGTGCTTGTGTCACAGTTGTGCTGATTGCACAATCCAACTTCATCAGAATTTCCATGACTGATATTAGTATTTTTATTAGATTTTACTTTTTCTTATTAACAACTCCTTTATTGAAAGGACCAAATGATCTTGATGTCTAGAAGCTGTTATGCTAAAGGTAACAGGATGAATTTATATTATGTCACAGAGTTAATAAGTTCTGGGTTTTGATTGTTATATTCAGTCTGTAGATGGTACTTCACAATAACAGTATCTGGTTTTAGGTGGATGAAAGTTCTTGGCCACGTAGGTAACTTTTCCAGTGGCAACAACGGACTTTGAAAAGTTTCTGTAGATCCTGTTTGGTTTTACACTGACCTTCAGAGCTCAGTTTTGACCTTGGCAGCTGGTTGCTGTGGTGCTTTTAGGGTTTTAGAACTGAACCTGTGTATTTTGATCTTACAGGTGTTCAGCATCTGTGCAAGGACCTAAACACAGAACTAATGTTGCAAGCTGTTCAGGTTTTGTGAAACGGGACTTCAATTTGCCATTAGTCACCTTTGTTACTTATGTCTGATACATGGCTTCGCAGAGGGAATTAAAAAAACAAGAGTTACAGGTTAATCAGTGGTAGTCCCATTTAACAATTAGGCAAACACAACAGTGTTCACTGTAGTCGGGGCAAAATGGAGTAACGAGTTTTACTGTAACTTTGAGGTATACTATAATTTCTCTTGATTCCTATTAGTGCCATTTGTAGAGCGTATATATGTCTTGGTTTTATTCTACTGGTATTCATGGAGCATCTGAAAGAGATGTCAGAGAGGCCGATAGCCTTTTAGCAGGTGCAAAATCAAGTCAGGCAACTTCGTATAGGTACCAGTTTTTGCAGTGTTTTTATAAGATTGCAGCTTTCCAAACGTTTGGAACCTTTCTGCCCAAGGGTATTGTAGCATCAGAAGCAGATGCAGAGTAGGTTTATATTTAGAATTAACGGTGGCAGCTATTTAGACTTTTAGCACACATTTGTGATATAAATAAAGTGCCTTGAATTCAAATGTTAGAAAGTATTTGTAGGAACGATAGTCAATAAATAGGCCTGCCGTAACTACTTGGGGAAAAATGAAGTAAGGAACTTAATTTAAAAACAAATTAATAAACTGTACTTGCCTTTTTGTGTATAGTGAAGTTTAATATTTGAGGGTAAGATCTGAGTCCTTTAAGAGTGAGTAGCACCTTACCCTCAACTGACCGCAGTCTTCCAAGGCTGCCCTATTTAGGAGGCAGCACATAGTTATGCTACGTAGTCATGGTCTGCTGTTTCCTCCCTTGGACTGGCTTCAAGAGCAAGGTCCCACCCTCTCCCTGTGTATAACTGCTAATTTGGTAAGTCCTCTGTGATCCCTGCTCAAGCATGTGCTGAAGATTTACCTACAAACCCTCCACGTCTCTCAGCAGATTCTTTATAACTGCTTGAGATACCAGGCACTAAGCCGTGATAGGGATATTGGAATTCAATCATTTATATATGTTAGTCTTCTTGTATATAAGTATGAGTAGTGACTATAATGTGATAAATGGCAAACACTTCTCTATTAGTTACGTTTAAGAAATGAATTTTTGCAGTTCTGTAAATCAAAGATGCCAGTTTGTACGGGTAAATGCTTTCACTTCAAATGTACATCTAAATACTAGCTGAAGGCTTTGAGTTTTGAAGTCATATCATTTGGGTTCATTATGCTTGCTTCCTAATTAGTTCTACCTTTGAAATTTTTGCAATGTTAAGTTTTTACTGACAGAGTTGGTAATTGGCAGATACTTCAGCTGTGAAACAGTGAGAGTATTTGATTTGAATTTTTAATTTTGGTTCCCTGTCTGGATAAAAAAGTTGTCCTTTCAGATCATATTGCTCCAAAATTAGAAGTTTGTGAATGAAGATAAAATTTGGGCTTTTACACTATGCCCAAATGTGAATGGCGTACCTATTAATTACTGTAATTAGGCAATCGCTTTCTTTGGAGCTACATTTTAAGGTTATCCTGCAGCATAATGTAGATTTATTTTCGATATGAGGAATGAGAACAATACAGACTTTATGGCAAACTGTATTTTGATTCATATCATTTTTAGGTGCGTTTCAGCTAATTCTGGAACAACTAGCTATAGTACTGCATAAAGTAGGCCAAATATGGCTCTAATCTTGCTCCATCTTTACTTAGGAAGAGTCTCAGATGTAGCAAAAGCCAAACCTGAATAAAAGATGCCTACGTTCTGTTGTCTTTTCCTTCTAGAGATGAGAATGCTACACAAGTCATGTTTTAAACCAAGGAGATGAGCTATAGATGCACTTGCTAAGGTCCTCCGGTAGAATAATGTATTACTTTGACTTTCTGACTATGTCTGACAATTTTTGTTCAGTCTTATAGTTTGAATTGATTTCAGATTGATAAAAATGTTTCACATTTTCAAGATACTCAAATTTTCAGCTACACATGTGTGTAGAGGAAATGTATCTCTAAATTATTTAAATACATGAAGCTTATATTTGGGTTAGATTAATTTTCAGTAAAGAAGATTAAAGCAATGTAATCAAAAGCTCTTCTGCTTTAGCACACTTGTAGTGGGCAAGTCCAAAACCGGTGTGCGGTTATATTCTAAAAGTCTTTAACCACATGTTCACATTAAAGAACAGAATAATGTGCTAATCCTGTGTGTAAATATGTATATATACATATATATGTAATATTTATAATGTATTTAGATTATTTTGGGAGCCTTCAAATTATATTTCAACATTAAATCCCAATTTGGATGAAACTTTACATTTTGACAAAGAAAAATCATTCCGGAGTGCAGAAGAGAACCAACCTGCCAATTGTTGTAATTTTCACACATATAGTTATTGATCCACAAAAAATTGTTTGGGACACACACACAACATGACCCTGAAAAATTATGTGTAGTAATTTTTTTCTATTTTGATTTAATGAGATGTAGTTAGCAGAAAACATCCCAATAATAATTTCATAGTTAACTATGATGCAACAGCTGCAGTTGTACCAATATTTTTCTAAATTATTATTGAATCCAGATGATAGTTTCTGAGTTAGAGTTTGGTTTGGTTTTTTTTTTCTTTTTAAGAATTCAAGTGATGATGTACTCGCCTCCCTTCTAGGTCATTCATTCTTGTGGGTTATTTCTTTAGTTTAACACATTATTCCTAATTGCTGCTTTACAATTTGTGTAACTTTTGTTTTCACACTCTCAATTTCTTAACATATGAAAAGGAGTGAGAGTTGTTGTTCTGTGTTTTCTGTTTTGTTTTTTTTTTAAGAGTTCTTATTTTAATATCATTCTTCCAGAAAAAGTTAGATTTTAAGAACAGAAGATGAATTCACACTGTAATTGTACTGTTTTGTTCTTATCTTTCCAAAGAAGAATGCTTGTCACTATTAATGTTGGACATACGAAGCAGTAAAAGACTTGCCATTAGAAACTGTTTGCAAAATATGTTTATTTTGTACCTTGGTGCTGATAAATGGAATAGATTTTGTTTGCAGAATCACCCTGACATTGAAAGATGTTATATAACTGCCATAATTTTGGTTAGCAACAACTCAATATTATGTAAATACCAGAATAACCCAGCTGACTGCAGCAGGAGGTTATAGCACAATCAGATTGATTTTCCGTAATGAATGTTAATAATGATCAGTTAATATTAACTGCTTCTTTCTGCTATGTGATAACAAGGGCTCCTGTTAAGTTGGGGATAATGTGACAGAACTTTTAGTGTTGTGTGACATCTCATACAGGCGTGGAAAAAGTCTATCCTATCAGAGTATCATCAGTTAAAGATGCTGTGGTGAGTTTTGTCCTGCTCTGCTTGCTCCTGCGTCGGAACCAACGTCTCTAAACATTTTGAGCAAGCATCTAGATAAGTCACAATAGTAGAATTGCTCCAGAGGTCATGATGACTTTGCATAATGAGTCCATTAGATGCGGTAATCAATATCAAGCTCTTGGATCTTATGAATATTGATGAAGCAATTGTAATGGGGAGGTAGACGGGGAATTGAGATGCATTTTGATATAATCAGAGAAACAGTTAATGGCCTAGGTAGAATATGGGTCCAGTAACCACCTTACAACATTTTGGAACATTCTAAGTTATCATTAATAATGGAAAAGCCATTATGGCATTTGCAGCAGAAAAAAAATTGTAGAAGGCTTGCGTTGCATTCTGCGCACACAATGCTTCTAAAGACACTGGTGTCACTGCATCGTTTGAAATATTGTAAAACCAGTGGATCACAAGGTGAGGAACTAGGTCACCTTTTCAACTGAAACTAATATCAAATGTTGAACAAGAAAATGAGAAGCTAGGTAATAGATCAGTTCTCACCTACTGCAGCAGCACTCCGAACCTGAGAAAGCTGGGATAGCTGTCTGGTATCCTGCATACTTCAGTGATTTTTAACTGCTGATCTCTGAATTGTTTTTCTGTTTGCGTTGGTGGTTATTTTTTTCTTTTTGGTCCCTATGATTCCCCCTTTTTTGTAGTGGAGAAAGAATTGGGAAGGTTTTGTGAGGAGTCATGAGCGTTAAGCCGATTTGTGCATATGTCCGCAGTTGTGTGCCTCTTCAGGCCTGTGTTCAATGCGACGGCTGCATCCCTCTGAGCCCTGTAAGCAGCATAGGAACTCCTGAAAATCTCTGCTGATAGCTGAAATATAAGAGCTGGGTGAAATATGTTACACTGGTATTACAGAGTTTACAAGCACTTGTATTGTATAATCATCTAATCTCTGGCTCAGTTATCAGTCTGCAGAATGGGGTAAACAAAAATTTCTTACCTTGCAGACATTGACCTGAACGTACGTCAATAAATAACTGGCAGACATATGGAGACTGAGGTCAGTTCAGGCCTTGTCCTGAGCGTGGGGCAAATCAGTCAGACGAAAGAGGGCAAGAGGAAGGATGCAGAAAATGTGAAGAGAAAAAGTTACTGCTTTATAAAGTAAGAAAAGAACCCCTGACAGAAGCGTGAAATTTTAAGTGTAAATTCAGTAGAAAAAGCTCTGGCCTGTGAAAAGAAGCAGCACGATTTTCATTTCATGCTGTTGTGCCTGCATAAGCAACAAACATGGTGGTGAAGCCACAGCCTTTCTCATTCGGCAGTTGAAATGGATGGCTCTGAATTAAAAGTCTAGGTCAAGGTTACTTGCAGAGGGTTTGTAAGAAACTTGGTTCTGCTAGCAACAACCAGCTTACTCAAGTCATAGTACAAAATCCTGAAACTTGGTTCTTATTCTGGCCTCTACTTTAGAAAACCAGTATGCAGAACAATTGGGTTTTTTACATAAAACCTGAGGGGGGACTTCAGGATTGAATCTTAAGAAAATCACACAGCTTGCAGATATGGTATGTAATTAATAACACACAGCATGCCCATAAAGGGCAAAATACAGTTAGACAGAGTGACAAAAAATTTACATTGGTAGAGGATATTTAAAAGAATAGATTTCCAGATAGTAATAAGTACATTTAGCTGCAATTGTTCTCCAGTGACTAAAATAAATACCTAAAAATAAATGTTGTCTATAAATAAGTATTTGGCTTTATGCCAAATTTATTTGCTGTTTATGGAAAAGCAGAGGGAAAAAAAACAGTTGCTGTGACTAGTTTTCCAGTATATGACCTATTTTGACCCTTACTCTAGCACTGCTGAAATGAGACCAGTGTGGCTGAAAATTGTTGGCCACAAGTCCTGTGCTAGTAGAAAACTGCGCCAGGGACATTCAGAGGAAACTAGGCATATCAGCTTGGAGTTTGAAATTACAAAGGAATAATGTTACATAACTTTTTTTGGTTAAATATCATTGCTAGAATGATATTTAGATCTTTGCTAGACCTTGACTAGATTTGGTTAAGTCTTTAGTAAATACTCTTTTGTTTTGTATTTATTTCAGAGATATTAGACTATTATTAATAAGGGGGGTATTATGGCTCTTTTCTGTTCTAGAAGAATTTTGAAGGGCTCTTCTTCTTCTAAATAGTGCTGTGATGTTACAAATATCACCAAATACGCAAGCTCACGGCACTGATAACTTTCTCCATCTTGTAGCATCCTCCTGCTG
>NW_009607980.1:134454-145637 GCF_000690535.1 Cariama cristata
ATCCAGCTGGACAGTGACAGTGTCTCATACTTGGCGTAGAGTTATGGTCTGATGGTGATCCAGCATTATACACCTGCTGTTTCACTACCTGTCCTCCTTGGAATATTTTTTTGTTTCCGCTTGGTATCAAACAGAAATCCCTACATCAAATTTCAGTACCACTTATGACAGTTTCATTAGTGATGCCAAAACTTGAAGGCAGGAGACATTTGCAACTGTGTTTACTTTTTAAAAATACTATACATCTTTTTCTGTCTGGAATTACTCTGCTTCTCTCTAACACCATTAGAATATTTTGCTTTCTGGTATTTCCTTTATAATTTTGATTTATAACCATATTTGTATAGTTCAAAGCTAGACCTTGTAAGTTCATTCATGATTTGAATTTTCCTGGTTTGATTGCCAGGATTATAGGGATGTAAACATACAGATGCTAGAATATTTTTCAACCTTTTTTTTTTTGCACACTCTGAAGACAGTGGACCACTAAATTAACGTCATTGCACTGTCACACGTAGTATCCCTTAGTTCTTACATGCATGTATATTTTCAGCTTCTCCTTAATAATTGGGATTGCTTTTATATCTTTCAAGTAGTTTAATAAAATATGTATTTTATTTTGCTATATTTCTATGAATTCCTGTATCTAAATTTCAGAAAATGGCTTCTGCATCTTACAAACTGCTTCCATTCTGGCTTTGTTTTGATGAAGTACTTTTTCATACAAAGCTGGGAATGCAAACTGAGCTAAAATGCCTTTATAAGCAAGTCATTCTGCCTTCTCACAATTTTACTATGGTTTTATTAGCAATTATTTTAATTGTACAGAATCCATTTTAATGTTGAATTATAGCCTTCATTAGTCCCAAACAGTGAACCATAAACGTATGGCTCTAAAGGTAATTATTCCTCAGGTATTTTTTGTGCCATTAGTACTAACTTGCTCCAGAATGTTACAGCTTTCTGTGCTCTCCAACAAGCTGCATGGTCACTGTCAGGCAACTAGTTTCCATGCTGCATCTCTGATGGCTGTGCCTATGTGTTAAATAGCAAGAGACAGGAAAGTAGTGAAGTTGCTACTGTAGGCTCAACCCTCTTAATCCCAGTTGTTTGAATTGTTTCAGGAGAAAGTGCTCCAGAGATTCCCTATCACTCCTCCTGCAGCACCCTGCTTGGAGTTCAGGGAGCGCAGCTTGGTCACGCAGAGTCTTTGAAAAACGCCATCTTTCCTATCACGTGTTGTGAATGGATTGGTTTATCTTGGGTCAGGACATTGAGACCTTTCATGGGGATTTCCGTCTTTACAGTTACCAAACAGCTCCCTCCAGTTCGTGAACTGGAATACAATTGATTGTTTCTACTTTAATGCCGTTTCTGAGTGTGCACGTGTGATTTCACTGCTTTGCTCAGACTTGTGCTGACTGACTTTTTTTTTAACCTTGTTCCATGGAAAGGAAAGTTCCTTCTGCAGATGGGAGTACGGTTGTCAGAAGATAAATTTTAGACCTTTGTTGGCCCCTCTGTGAAGTTTTCCTTTGCACTATTGAGGTGTCTTGGTTTTGTTGTGGTAGGTTTTTGTTGTTTGGGTTTTTTTCGAGACTTCTTTTAAAAGAAGTCATTTTTAGGCATTCCCTAGAGAGACAGTGTGCCAGGCGACATAGTCAGTAATTAGGCTTTTCGTGTCACTGAAATGCCTACAGGTTGCACACGCTTGGTTCCTGACCCATTTTGTTTAGTGCTACATGTATGAACATGGGCATTAAAGCAGCCTTCAGAATATGGGGATTTTTATCTTTTCTCCAATAATCTCTGCAGCTACCAAGGATCTTACTAAGATCGTCATGATGGTCTGTTATTTTCCATCTTTCGATGCTGCTTTTTAAAGTTTTAAGGCAAAATTTATAACCTTTCTTTGTTGTTAATCTCAACATTTTTTTAACCTGACTGGAAAAGCTGCGGGAGCCCTCTGGTGGCGGCAACAGCCTCTGCAGGTGGCCCTGGAAATCGCAGCGGCAGAGATGAGGTTAGTTACCACTCTACCACCAAAGCAAGAAAACCTCAAAATGCATGCTTATTCTCACGTGCAGTCGGTTTAAATCCTGTTCGTTGCGCTTCTGGTAATAATTTCCATTACTTTTTGAATTACTACCAGTTTTCTAAAACAAATGCAATTTAAATAAAAATTTTGAAACCCTTCCAGCCACGTGCATCGCTTGTTTGCACCATCATTTGCATGAATCACTGGTTTGTATATGCATATGGCAAGGTCTTGGGGAAGAGGTACCCACCCATTCATGTGAATTATGAGCCCCCTCCATGTGAGGTCATTCCAGCTTATTAGGGGGACGTAACCACAACCACAACCTAAGCCCTGGCCTTTGCTGACAGAGAGCAGTACATAGCACAGCCCTCCATAGTTTCATTTGTTATTTTGTTTTTCTATAAGGCCCCAGCCTGTGGTCCGAGGGCTCTTCTGTTTGAGGATTTCAGACAAATCAAGGCAAAGAAAGAGCACTTGTATGTAGCATAAAAATAAAGGGATTCAGCTTGATTGTTGTTTCAGATGCTTGGAAAGGCTAATAATTTTAAGAAATGAGAATGTTGTTTAAGATATAGACAGGACTATTAGGCTCTCTTTCTCCCTTGTGTACTCTTGGATTCAAAATGTACATGCCTGGTTTCACTGACTGGAGGAAAAGAAATCAAATGCCTCTGGAACTGATTATATGAAAGCAAAAAAGCTTTAAATGTAAGGGGTGGTTTTGGGGAAAAAATGAACTTAAATTTTTGACAAAGGTTTAAAAGAAATTAAATTCTTTCCTCTTTATCCTCTTTTTTTCAGTCTACTTCAGTGGCAAGTAGAGGGGGGCAGAAAAGGAAAGAGACAAAATGACAATATAACTATTGACTGAAATAAATTGAAATGTCAGTGTGCTTTATTTTTTTTGATCAATCTACCTCTGTACTATTTTTGAAAAAAGTTATCTTTATTTTTTACCTTTTTCAGTCTTGTTTAGTATGAGCACTTAAATGCTTCTTCAACACACAGTTTTATTTTTATTGTCTTTAAATAAGGGAATTTTGTTCATGTTTACAATAGAAATCTTGTTGGCCTTCCAATGCAATATCTTTAAACCTCAAGATTTGCCCCAGTCAGATAGATTCCCTCTATAGATGGTGAACTACACCACTACGGCAATGTTGTATGGCCTCTCTGAAATCATGCTGGAAAGATCTCCTGGATCAGAATGTTGAATCCTCTTCTGCTCAAGTCCTGGTGCCCTCTCTTATCTACATCGTTGTTGAACCTGATCATTCCCTATAAATCATTTCAGAGTTGTCTACTGGCTGAAAGGAAAGAGAGGAGAGATTAAAACCGTATGAAATACTCTAGTGTACATATTGAAAAACAGTAATTCTTTCACATTGACTCTTTAGGAGGGTTGCATTACTCGACACAGCCAAAGCCTCAGGGTGCCTTGGCTTCTACTTTTTCTTAATGTGTAAAAAAAGCACGTTTTCTGAAATAAGGGCATCTGCTCTGGGAGCTGCTGTAGAACAGCCGTTCCGGCTTGCTTCTCCATGTAGACAAGCACTTACATTGTACTTGCCATCTTTTTTGGACCACTACAAAGCTCTCTTTCTTATAGAGCTGGCAAGTAAACATTTGGAAAATTTAGACTAATTTTGCTAATTCAAAGTATTTCTGATGACTGTACTATTCATAACAGTAGCATAAGGGGATGAGGCTTTTTCTTTTTAGTGCTATAGTAAGGTAGAGCACCTCACAAAACCTCAGAATTTGATTGTATACCAGTGCAATAGAATTAACCTATTCCGTTCTTAGAGTTTGATGCTGCTGTCCCAGCTCCAACTAAATATAACAACAGGGTATTTAGACAAAAAAGATATTTGCAATTGAATAATATGACTATTATTCAAATTGAAAATGCAATGAGCAGACAAATCCAATCACACCACTTATGACTTATGCATGGTGACTGGCAGTGTTATTACATTAGTCTAATAGAGCTGGCTGCTGAAAAATACTGCAAATTTCTGGGAATGTGAAATGTGTATTTCCTATGCATGATTTAAATTGGCATAGTAATGATACAGAATTCCACGCAAAAAATCCCAAATGGTTCTTCATATAGTTTAAATTATACTTGATTGTAGTCCAGGAAATTAGTTTCTTCTCTCCTCTGCTTCTCCCTGCTCCTCCTGAGTGTGCTGTGCTGGCGAATAATGTTTTGGGAAAGACCAAAAAGTGAGGAGCACAGGTCATAAGATGACTAGAAAGCCTCAGGGTAAAACTAGAAACGTGAAGTGAAATTCAGTTCTGTGGTTAGCAATAATAGAAGTTAGAGCAAAATTCCAGAAACTAAGGGGGGGGAAAAAGTAGTGATGGAAAATTAGTGTAGTTGGGGTTGGTTTTGTTTTGTCTTTTGATTTACACCAAAGTAATAATAAATAAATAAATAGGATAAATAAAATTTTTCCTTAGAATGGTCAGGAATTTGAGGTTCTTGAGTGAAAAGTAGCATTATGTGAGATGTTTGCAGAAATATAGTCTTTATTTGCATAATAATCACGTTTTCAGAGGTCAAATATGCAGAATACTTGAATGAGAAGATAGAACACAATTCATATTCACATTTGTAGCATAGATTTTTGAGGCCTTTCAAATAGTTGCAAAGAAAACATTCCAAACATGAAAACAGCTTCAGAAGTGTTGAAATTATTTCCTGAGTTTACAAGAGAGCCTGAAACAATAGCTATGAGGTGTGAATTGCTTCCTTCATTTCAGTTCAATGTAATTTGAATTAACTTACTTGTATAGTCCTCCTTTGCTAAATCATAGTTCAGGTAAGTAGTATTTAGGAAAGATGATTTATGGACTATATCTGGTTAGTCACGTTTGCAAATCCATGGGACTTTCACTTCCACCTTTAAATTTCTATCCGACCTTGAATTCCTAAAATTTCATCATCCAGTTTAACTGATAAGTGAAAGTTTGTTTGGGGGGGGGGGGCGCGAGGTTTGGCTTTTCTCTGACTTTAGGAAGTCCTTAAGTTTTTTAAGCACGATGAATGTTTTTACTAATCTTTCTACAGAAGTTGAAGTGATTGGGCAAAGATCTTCCCCTACCTTTTCCTTAGTCCTCTGCCGTGTATCTGGGCAGGGAAAGTAGCAAAGCAGCCTGGTAGTATTTCATAGCCAGAGTGGGGCTATCGGCATGGATTAGCACACCAGGCTTTCACCCACGCGAGGTGGTTATCTGGTACTCCAAGACCAACTCCATTGCAGTGCATAATGATCAAATATGAAATGATGTTAAAAAAGGGATGGAACAACAATGCTAGAAGTATTAAAAATATTGTTAAACAAGTTCATAATATGTTTTCTTTCTGTTGATATATTTAATACTCTAACTGGCTGTTGCACATGCAGAATAGTCCTGAAGCAAGGATAGCAAAATCTTTGATGGACTTCTATACATCGGGAGATTATTACTAGTTATCATAGTAAAGTGATGATTGAAGAGCATAGCAGGGGCATATGTAATGGCCGTTAGGGAACATATTTCTGTAAACATTTCCTGCAAAAAGTTTGAGACTGCTCCAATAAAACTAAGAAGCAACCACTTTTAAAACTAGTCGCAGGAAATCATAGCCAACATGGCTGACACTTAGCAGAATATTTCGTCACAGGGAAATTACTGTCACATCCATAAATTGCATACAAATCCGCAGATTTTAATGTATAAAATGTATTGGAAATTGTTTCCAAGTTAACTATACTGTGTCCATAACCTGCTGCAGTAGTTTTTGCCTGGACTGTTTTGCAGACTGGATGAGCATGTCCATTACAGGAGCAGTTTCACCTGCAATTCCTTGTATTTCCTGTAAAACATTATCCAAAGTTGAACAAAATAGTAAGAAGGCTCCTATTGCTTCCAAAAGGCATCAGATTAGGCTCTTGACACACAATTTGGTTTTCAGAAGATGATTTTCAGATGTGCTGAAGTGCCAAGTGCTCTGGCTTTCTGGAACACTTAATAACCTCAGCCATTTTTGAATGTCCAAGCCTTGAGGGCTTGGAGGAGGTGTAATACAAAATGCATGTGAGGCTCACCCTCTTACTCTGTTCACTAGTATGTAATGCACCAGGAAAACAAAAAGTAGATGCAAAAAGCATCAGGGAGCTTTCTTCTTCCATGTCTGTAGGACTTGTGGAAAAAACCTGCTGATGAGAGGTACTCTAGGCACTCGATTTCCTCTCTTGAAGTTATCATTAAAGCTCTGAAGGTTCTGAGGAACTGGTAATGTCTGTCGTTCAATTGCAAATATATTTTGAGGAGACAGTCCAGGGAACAGTGAATTATTTATCTTAGTAAACAATACTACTTGCATTAAATTACATAGCATTTATATTCACAGCTAATAGATCTCTTCATATCTGTTTTACTACAAGCAGCTTTTGGAAAAAACTTTTTATATGCCCTGTTATTTAATCATTTATCATTTCTAAATAAGTACTGGGAGGAATGAGAATTGATTTGAGATTCACTTGAACCCATGATCAAAATTTTTATTGAAAGTGAATGAGGTTCTTCTTTATTGTTTGTTACAGTTCTCAAAATCATTCTAACAGTTTTTTATATGGTTACTCTGGAACAAAAATTAAAAATACCTTATTTTTAACTTTATAGGTTTTTAATGCTAGTTTCATTAAAATTATAGGAAACTGTATCTATGCATACCAACTTGTATGCATGTATTTTAGGTTAAATTCTCCAAAAGCATGCTTTTTGCCTTTGTTGTAATCTCACCAAACCAGCATCAATTTGTGTACTGCTGTTAAGGAACCCATAAGGGAGAACACTTGGCTTCAGAATCACTGAAGGGTATGAATTTACTTCCTTCTGCTCTCTCAGATATAGAGTAATAAATCTCTTTTGATAATCAAAGACCTCTGTATTGGATCAGAAAAGCTGTTTGTTTAAACAAAGGTCCTATACTGTTTACATTCTACAGATTGGAGAAACAGATTTTTAAGTACATTATAATTAAACCATGCTTTTTTAGACAGTGAGATTATGCTACCCTTATTCTTGCTCTCCCTACCGGTAAAATTTATGGAGTTGCAATTTACTTCATCAACATTCTCACTGGATTGGAATTAATATTAACTATTGGTATTTGGATTGCTGTTAAAAGTTTTATAAGTAATTAATTGCCTGTTAATGCTCTCATGCATAGGGCTTTAATTTCTTGCCATAAAATTTATTATCTAGCAGTACCTTTTCTATTGGTATTTAATATTTTCTAGCTTGCTGATGTGTAACTTTCAAGATGAATGTAGTATTAATAGTACCTATTCTACAACTTCCTTGCTAGACTTAATCATCTTTAGTGTAGCAGCACAGGAAACTACTAGAAAGATAATTCTTAGCAAAATGCATTAATATTGATGGCACATAATTAAGTCCAAAAAGGTGTAAAGGCAGTAGCAGCACTGGGTGTTTTTACTGCACTTATGAAAAGGCAGTTTAAGTTTAAGTATTAATACTTTCTATATTCAATAAAACTTTAAAAATAAAACATCCATCTTTCCCATCAGCAATTTCTGGGTCTTACCAAAGAAAAGAGGTAGAGAAAGTCGGTGCCATTCAGTACAATACACAGTTTCTTAAGAAAGTTTATTTTTCTTTTCAGTATAATTATGGATGCATCAGGCAAGTGGAAATTGTGGAATCTTTTCTGAGATGAAGGTTATTAGGAACAGAAAGTCAAGTTATTAACCTCTAGAGATTTAGTTTTAGTTGCCCAGTGTAACAGTACCAATGGTAATTTTGTATGGGGAAAAAAAAAAAAACCTTAAAGAAGAACTTCACAGGCTTTGACCTTTTTATTCTTTTATTTTTACTTTTTTTTTTAAATTTTATTTAGGTACTGCTTTTTCTCAAAGGTTTCAAAGGACTAAAGTGACCTTAATTAAGTAGTGACACTGTTTCTTTTGTCTTTTGAAAACAGTATACAAAAGTCAAAACTTACCTTAATTATCTGCAGTTGTTTTCAGATCTTGAAAATTTTCCAAGCTATTTGCAACTTTTTGTGCAATAAGCAAGTGGCCTATATTTGGAAATCCTGCAGGAGGAATGGTAACAGTGCTGATATTTACGGATCTTCACTTTAATCAAGTTGCCAGCATTTTATCCAAGAATATGCCTGCTGTTTATATCTGTTACAGTCATCTGTAGATTAGAAGGTACTCGAAATCATTATGAAGTTGTCACTGCTGGACTTGAAACTTAAAGCAGTAAGAAGTGAGGGTCAGGGGAGAGGGGATATGTTGGGGTTTTTTGTTGTGTTGTTTGTTGGGGTTTTTTTCCCTTTTTTTACAACAATCCGTTGTTTTTTCTTTCTGTCTAAAGGGACCTTTGAGACTTATATCTAATCAGTTGGTGAGAACTATCTGTTTTACAAGGAGTAGAAACTTTTTTTGCAGTGGAAGTTTATATTGAAGAATCAGTGAGGCAATCGCATACATATATGGTTCTGTACTGAGTAACAGCCTCTCTTTCTCCTGTCTTATTCACTAGACTGAAGGAATAATTTGTTGTAAAATTAGTAAGATTATAGCAAAAGTAGTATCACTTCAGTGCTTTTTGTCTGTATGTTGTCCTTACAGGCATTTGATCTTTTTTGTTTTGAAGTTGTTTTCTTCACCATTAACTACTGTGATGGTTTAAAGGAGATAAAAAATATTCTTCAGATGTAATGGATCAGGAACTGATTATCAGGTTTTTTTTCTACCGCTGTGGTATCTGCTGTGTCTGGTGATTGCTCTATGCATGCTCTTGACCTAAAACAAACATGAAGTTCTTAATCCTCTTTCATTTTGGAGTGTTGATGAATTGTTAATTTAAGTTCATATTTTACTTCATAGCAATTTGTATGTGTCTACAACCTCTTAGCTGACTGTAGTGAAACCACGCTGACCTGACCTGATTTAGCATGGGATTGGAGTTCTCTGTGTCCCTCCTGTCCTACCCAGCTTGACTGGTCCACGTGCCAAATTGACAGGAGTGTACCAGTGGCAGTGACCTGCTCTGTTCTTGTGCAGGAAGGCACTTTTCATTTTCTGATGTCCTGCTGATGAATATTTCTCCTTCTATGTCTGTTTTGTCAGCCAGAGGATACCTTACTGTCTTTGTTTTCAAAAGGCTGAAATTTGTATTTGGGTTATTGAAATTAGAAGCTAACCCTGCTCCATATTTAATACTTGAAAGATGAATGTTTTTGAAAATGCTAATAATCCACACTTGCATCCAGATATGGGTGACTGACAATATTTCCTAACAATATCAAAAGAGATTCAAGTTTGAAAGCCAGAAGTCCTCTAGCCTTCATGTGAACTGAGGAGATGTCCTGGGCTCATCATGGAGTGAGTTATCCTTGAAGATGGCTTTCAGCCTAAAAGAAAACCACTTTTGTTGTGCTCTGTACTTATGTACCTCCATGCAAGCTGTTCTACCGAAACCTTTTCGGCATGGGTAAACTGGTAAAAGGCATTTTAGTGTGAATACGTGCTATATACTTCTACTTTATATTGCGATTGCGGTTCATGTAAGGACTAGGGAAGAAACACACCTCTGTGGTCATTGCAGCAGGCTCAGAGCAGGGATTGTTTCTACATCCTTGCTCTTGTGGATTATCAGATCCTCCACTGACGGAACTGTATTTCAATTTATGTGCTCACAATTACTTTTTGTAAACTAAGCCTCTATTTTTGTGAACATTACTAGGACAGTAGGATTATTCTGAATTAGAGCAAATACTTGCTGAATGAGTCCTTTTGAAGTTTGGGAGCAACGCACAATAAAATGCTGGAAACTTTACAATGGAACTTAGTTCGTGCAAGAAAACTGTAATGTAGCAGATTTTAAAGATGTAAAATACATATTCAAAATCTAGTTTGTGTTCCTAAACTGATGGACTGTTATGCTTTGAAGAACTGTTTTTCAGTAGGGTGTAGATGAAGACTTTATTGCTATGACAATTCAGTCTCCGACAAAGAAAGATATCTGGGATATGTTGTAGTAAGGTGTCCCTTTTGTGCAGCTCTGTGTTGGTTTGAAATGGGAATAACATTGGGACAGAGGCATGAACAGCCTACCCTTTTTGCCATCTTGTTCGTTTAAATCGGAGAAGAAAGCAGGTGCTGAGAGACAGTAATGGTTTGTCTCTGTGTAGTAATGAGGAGGATTCATCTGCTTTGATATGTAACCAGACCAGCATAAGAGACTGTGCCTGGCACAGAAAAGGGCTTGTGCAATACAAACCAAACCATGGCTACTGTGGCTAATTTTAGATTTTCTGGCCTTGACAGTTCCCTCTATTTCAGTTATTTTTGTTTCTATATTTATTTATGTTTTTGTTAGGTCCTCAGGCCATGTGAGTTATGGCAGAATGCCTGGATTTCGGTCCTTGAATTTGGCTAGTTACGTGTCCCCTGCAGACAGATATTCTAAGTGCTGGTATCTCCCCAGGATGTCCATTTACTCCTCTCCTGCATTCTGACTATTTATTATGGCTATGTAAAAGAGCATTATGAATGACAGATAAAAATCTTTTGGAAAGAGTTTGCCCACAAAAATCTTACTATCTAGCTTAAGCTTCAGATAGTTTTTTCTCTAGGTAACCAGCTTACATCCTTCAAATGTTGAAAATTCTGTGTCTAGATGTCCGAAACAAGCAGTCTGTTGTCTGAAAAATAGTCAAGATTTGAATTTTTCCTTTTTTTGCCATTCTCACGTACTAGTGGCCTGTAGATAGGTATGTAATGCAGGATGTTGCTTACTGTATGAAAAGCTATATGTGCTTTGTACCAGAAGCAAATTGGCAGTTCTGAAGAATGAATCTTTTTATTGAGATTTAGGTGCCTTCATCATTCTTTTCTCCATTGCTCTGAATGAGAGGAATGCTGCTTGCTGTTGGAAGTTGAAGGATGGGGGGAAGAGAGAGAAAGAAGTAGCATGATCTAGAGCCATTGCTGTCTTACGAGTTTGTAGCAATGTTTTATTAAATTCCATTAAAATTGTTAGGTGTGCTTTTGTCTGTCGTCATTTAACAGATACAAAACCAGGCTCTACTGAGGAAAGAAGGCTCTTTCCC
>NW_009607980.1:145668-171579 GCF_000690535.1 Cariama cristata
GCTTGGAGCAGACTTTACACCTCACTATATTGTGTGTGTGGTGATGGTGTTATAGGTCACCGCAAGGTTAAAATTATTTGAATTAGAGTAGCAACAGAGCTTAACACTGGAGTTCAGTAGGTGCTGTGTTAATACCAAGTTCCTTTGAGAGGAGGTCAGTCATGGGCTCGTTTCACTTCTTTTGTTTTACAAAAATCAAAACTGTGTCCAAAAGAATTTAATTATGTATAGTCTTCAGCTATAGACAATTATAAAAGTTTAAAGATTTCAATTGTGCGTATTACCTGGAACAGAAAGGGAGGACTGTAGGAGTCCTAAGAGTTAGGAGGAAATTTTTCAACTGACAAGCTATTGTCTGAGAATCTACCCCATGGGGTGGTTACTCTCTTTTTCTGAAGCATCTGCTATTTGGGCACTTCTCAGACAAAATGTGTCCATCCATATAGCCTGTGTGTCAGTTTTTTCTTACCTAGTGTGTGTAGAATAAGGCAGTTTTTCCTTGGTTCCCTTCATGAGGTTTTAACCTCTTGTACCACTATTATTAGGTAGCCACATTACCAGCTTTGCATATTCGGTTTCTCATTCACTGTATGAGTTTCTAAGAGACACATTAGCAGGCTGTAACTTAATTTTCTCAGAATCTTATTGGGATCTAATTTCATGTACTGCTATTTGTTGTTATGGAAACAGTATAATGAGTTCAGTTGTATAAGGGTGGAAATATCACATACAGTTTCTGTTCAGGGTAAAAATGACAAAATGGCATTTCTATAAATGGTGTTCCAGAATAAACTGCTTCAGTGGGACTCATGAAGTTTTCCTTCTAGCTAATTCTTCATCATTCTACAGTTTTTAAAGTAAGTGGCAGAAGCAGCATTTTAAAAATAAAAACCATAGACTTTTTATAAAAATAGCAGGAAGCTTACTCTTCTCATTTGAAGTGTAAGAAGTAATCAGAAAAGCCAAGATACTGTGGCAAAATGTATCCTCTTTAATACCTTTATGAGTATGACAGTATGAATCTAATGTATCTTTCTTTGCAAGATCATTTTAACTGCCAACTATTTAACTAAGAGAACAATGCTTTTACAGTGTCACATAATTATTTGTCTTATAAAAATAAAATTATGACCCAGTAAATTTGATGTAATGGACACTGTCATGCTTGAGGTCTTGGTTCCCTTCTGGGAGTCTATATTGAAATTTGGCAAATGTGTTATAGGTGTCATTTATGTGGGTAGGAGCTCTATCTATGTGGATACGATAGATGCAGTCGTTGCATTATTTTTTTATGTTATTGTAGTATCTAAAATATAGAAAAATCTCATTTCTGTCTTTATGGAAAGTTGAAAGATGACACTGACACAGGACTTCCAGTGAGTTTATCTAATAACTTTGGTAGAAGAGCTGGTAAAGTTTTTCTTATTCCTTGGGATAATTGCTTTATCATCATCTGCCATTTCCAATCTGTCCACATGGCAAAGCTCCTTATCTTCACTCATCTGAAACATTAAATGTTTTATTAGCATGAGTTTAAAAGTCAAGTGAAGTATTTCCAGCAATAATAGTTAAAACAAAGCAAAACTATTTCTCTTCATAGTTTTCTATCGACTTTTACTTAAAGCTGGTATTTCAAGAGAGACATTGGTAAGTGTGCTGAACTACAAAAGAAATTGAAACACCTGTTTGTTAAGAAGTTGACACAGTGTATCAGTTGTGTCACCTTACTGTGTTCTGGGTAATGTTTGCAGCTGGTTGTGTCTGTATAGCATCAAGGAGCACTCAGGTACCTGTGGTGGGGCCATTACTGCCGATAAGGTTCGTATGAAGCCGGGTGAGGATTACGCTGGTGTGTGTGCTCAGTGGCTGTTTTCTTGTAGTTTGGGTGATAGTCTGTGTAGGTTTTATGATTTGTAATACAATAAGCAAAAAGACCAGGTTAAAATATGTTCAGCTATTGAGAGAAACATTTATTCTTTCTAGGAGTATTCTAGGAATTTAAATGTGGGTTTATGATGAATTGAAGTAGGCTAGGTAAGTAATTTGGGGGAAAAAAGAGGGGAAAAAAAGCTTTGTCCAGCACTTTTTCATTGTTTAATAAACACTGTTTTTTCCACAATGCCACCTTTAACCTCCTCTAGCTGTGATCTGCTTATTAATATACAAATACAGAAAGCAATTTATCACAATAGTCATAAACTAGGTTTTGCAAAAGATGATTCAAGCTTAATGAAATCAGACCCTGGCAGTCTGGCTAAATCCCAGATCTAAGGCAAAAATACCATGATGGAAAAAGGCTGCAAGTTTGACTCAATTTTCATGTCTACCTGAAAATATTGAAAGAATATCACCATGCGTTATAAAATAGTTTTGTAGCATCTGAGGTGCTGGTGCTGATAAAAAGCTGACTTATCTCAGAGGAGATGGAGATAGCTGAAGCTAGAGGGACTACATGTCTGGCCTAGCACAGTGACAGGGTCACTCTCTGTATGTTTCTGGCCGGAATGTAGAGAAGGGGAAAACTTATCTAAATCTATGGGAAAAACCTGTGCAGATAGTTCCAATTATTTGCTACTGCTACTAGTAGTAAAATTTCCCTCTCTGTGATTTGCAAAGGTGAAAAATACAGTTTACTTGTTTTAATTATGCATCTTTTCTCAGTGTGTGGTCTTAAACTGTTTTTTCCTAGATTTGGTCAAATAGACCAGATGGTGAGAACATAAATAACTAGAATGAAGCCCAAATATGTGTGGAGAGACCCATCTCCAAAAGTTGCCTGCTCTTTAAAAAAAAGAAAGCTATAAACTGGTTGTGTTGGTAACACTGTTGTTAACTTCTCGTTTGTTTGATTTACCTCACCACTTTCTATAGGGAGAGACTTAGTTGCATCAAGAACTGGCTGGGATTGCTCAACTGTTCAGGCTGCAATTGTTTAAATACCTTCCTTCAAAATCAGTCTTAGGTGCTGTTTGGAACAGGCTAGCTGCCGAACAGTTCCAGATTATCTAGAGCTACCCTTATCCAATCCAGTCTTCATTTCAAATTCTTCTCATACTTGTACAAAAACCAGTCTGATTCTTCCTTTTTATTAATATGAACTTCTACTTGCTAATATTCTGCTGAAAAAGAAGAAGAGGGTGTGATTAAAAAACTGTCAAATAGTATAACTGTTTCTCTGTGGATGATCTTACTTTGTGTATTTTTCTTATGATATTGTATCTGTAAGTGACATTAATTGGCAGCATAATTATAAAACATAGAGGAATTAATGTGCTAGGCATACGGTCCTTATAGACAGTGGAGAAAACTTTCTACCCTGAAAAATAATCATATCAAGAATGTCTTGTTATTTTGTGAGCATCTTGATGGTTATTACAGGAGATAATTTTTGCATTGCATATGCTAAACATAATCATTATGCAATGAGTATGCAGTTAATTGGTTTAGACTTATGTAGTTTTGTTTTGGTAATACTTCCTTCTTACTGTTCTAGCAGACTTGAGATGGGGAAGGAAAGACAAAGATAGAGGAAAAGAAAAAGATGCATTTCTGGCCTGCTGGTGCTGTGCATGTGAGCATATATATATATATACACGCGCACATATATATACACACACTCACCCACCCACACCACCCTTATTGCCGATGACACATCCAAATGTTGGCCCTAGATTTATATCCAATTTTATCGTGTTTGTGCACTAAATACATTGATTGAGTAAATATTTAACCCTGGAAGTTCTCCTTTGTTTCTTCTCTGTAAGAGGCCAAACTTTTTTTTGTTTTCCAGAAGGACTGAGTAGTTCACCAGAGCTCTCTGTTTAATAGAATGGTGAAATGTTCATGTTTCTGCTTTTGACAAAACTGAATGTCTTCTGTTTTGTTTTATGAAAGGTATTTTGTAATACCTTTAGAATACCTTTTTTAATGCCTTTAAAAGCTGGAGAAAATAAAATTACTATTTATGTCAAATTCAGTATCCAAGAGAATATTTACCTGAAGGTTTTTTAATTAAGTATGAACATGTATATGTTTCACATAGAGGACCCAGCATCTCTTTTGCAGCACTATGGTCCCAAAAGCACAACATCTAGAGTCTGGTAGTAGAGACTGTAAAACCCCAAGAGGAGATGGTAGTGTACCAACATACAGGTCTTGTCGGAAATAATAAGTAATCTCACATCACAGTATATGGCATCTTTGACCAAAATGTGGGTATTGCTGATATTCTCAAATGTACTTGACAGAGTTGTGTGGTCCTCTGAGTTTGAAAGAAGGGGAAGGAAAGGATGGATGCCCGTGCTGTACAGGACAACCCAGGGCAGAGCAGAGCGTTGGCTTGTCTGACCTGCCTTGGGCTCTTCCCTGCGGGCACCACACTTTCTCTGATGGGATCTGGGGAACAGCAGACTCCGCAGCTCACCCCACCAGCATCCTTTGACATGGGGCACTGCAAGCAGGGGGGAAAACAAGCCAGGTTTTTCAGTTTCCTGCCTCTGCTGGCTCCTATCTGCCAGAGAAATCACAAAGAAAGGACTCAGCAATTTCCTTTCCCACCCAAGGAAGTGGGAGAGAGCAGAGGATCTCCCCCACCCCTCCTCTGCATTCGTAGTGAGAGCTGTGGATCTCCCTTTTCTCACCGGCAAGGTTGTGTACCACTGAGTGGTAAGAAAAAGCTTAGAGTTGTCTGTTACCGGGATGAGTTTTCAGAGAGTGGGATGTGAGGAAATTTCAAAAAGGTGACTCCTTAGGGGAAGTTCCCTTTACGTTTTTGTGTTGGTGTCTCGTATTCTGTTTAAAAAGACAACCCTCCATGAAAGATTACAGCTAAGCGAGTGAACAGTTAGTTACAAATTAATAATGAAAGCTAGACTGAGGTTGGTTTGACAGTATTTTAAAATTAATGGCCTGCCATAGAGTGCCCTTTTTTTTTTTCCCCCAAACCTCTGACAGCCTTGGCAATATAAATAAGTTTAGTAAATCAAGTTTATGTGAACTAGTCTTTAGTGCTTTTAGTAGAATTATTAATGACGCTATAATGCTGTAAATGCTACTGATTAAACCGAAGATATTGGTAAACTATGAATTGGCAAGCTTGAAAGTGGAATATTGAATGACTATCATAACAAAAATTATGCTTCTGGCAGTTAAGCAAATAATGCCTTTTTTTTTAAATGGTTTTGCTCACAGTCATACAAACTAATTTGGTGAAAGAAATGCACATCTATTTTTCTTGATATAAGTGTCTGGTTTTAGGAGAAATGTGCAGTGGTTTATGTGGGAGGCTGTTCAAAGAGAACAGCCCACACATGAAGAACTTGTCTTTTTGTATGCGTAATACAATTTAAGGGATTTTTTTTTTTTTTACGACAAAGCTTAATTTCTGTAAAAACTCCAACATGGTGGAAGCATTGCATAAACATGTGCCTCAGTGCAGACATTTTCACAGCTACATTCTTTAGAAGCATTTGTCCAATCTTTTAGTGATTGTGTCTGCAGCAACAAGGATTTGCTTGGCAGTATAATTACATGCAGGATCTGGCAAGAGATCTGATACGTAATTAAAAGTTTGTATAGGGTTTGCATGGCAAGGTTTTGGTAGCAGGGGGGCTACAGGGGTGGCTTCTGTGAGAAGCTGCTAGAAGCTTCCTCTGTGTCCAATGGAACCAACGTCAACCGGCTCCAAGACGGACCTGGCGCTGGCTAAGGCCGAGCCGATTGGCGATGGTGGTAGTGCCTGTGGGATAACAGAGTTAAGAAGGGGGAAAAAACCTGCACAACAGCAACAGTAGCCCAAGAGAGGAGTGAGAATGTGTGGTAGGAGCAGCCCTGCAGCCCCCTGGTGAGTGCAGCAGGAGGTTTTTTTAAGTTATTTTAAGAAGTTTTATTTCTCATTACCCTACTCTGATTTGATTGGCAATAAATTAAATTAATTTCCCCAAATCGAGTCTGTTTTGCCCGTGATGGTAATTGCTGAGTGATCTCTCCCTGTCCTTCTCTCGACCTACGAGCCTTTCATTATGTTTTGCCTCCCCTGTCCAGTTGAGGAGGGGAGTGATAGAGTGGCTTTGGTGGGCACCTGGTGTCCAGCCAGGGTCAACTCACCACAAACTTTTACATTAGCTTGTTTTAAAGTGGTCTTGCTTTGATGGCATATTTCAGTATTTGGGCAGTTTCAAGGAGTGATGAATGGGTTATTGCCCCATACCAGTGCTACGCATTGGAAAGGTGTCCCATGCAGGCTGAGTGGCAGCAGCTCCGTCCTCTTGCCAGAATGGCACGTTCTGCAAGAACTGTCCTTCTCGTAGGTCCCCTCTGACTTGGGTCTTAAGGAGAAAATAAATGCAAAGGGGTTTGTTTTTTTTTTCAGTATTAGCCTAATCAGTGGTTACTGTGCATGCTATTGAGAGTTTAGTTTGTAGCAAATGAAATAGCCAGTGGCAGCATAGTTTTAAAATAGATGAACAGCAGTCATTATAGGCAAGCCTAATAAGTATTTGTTGATATAGAAGATCCTGTAGAGCAGCAAATATTCTTCTTTATGGAAAATCAAGAACAAAGAAACTAAATATCTCTTAGTGGCAAACCTTTTGCCTATTAGTAATCTGAAGTCTACTTCAAAGACTAGTACATGAGAGTCTGATTCTCTGTCGGCCATGTTTCAGCTGAGCTTAGCCTTAGGTTATCCACTAGCAAAAAGAGCCTAATACTTACTTCTTTCATAGAGTGTAAATACCACACAAATGAAAATTATTATTACCAGCAATTTAACTGGAAGATAGTGCTAGCGACAAATATAGATACTTACACGTTGTTAAGAAAATCCTTGTTTCTGCTATGTCCTCCTTTTCCAGTTAGGTTAATAACCATTGAGCCATCCTTCCTTTTTATTTTGCTTCTTTAATTCTGCCCCTACATTGTACAAAGCATCTCAAAACAATGCCTTTCCTACCTAAAGGAAGAACTGGACTTTGTTTTGTTTGAATAGAAGGTACTAGTTTGCTCGTCTGCTTCTTTGGCGGCGGTACTGCTGTGGGAGGGCTGGGCGGCAGGGACAGGCTGTGCCGTGGCCGAGGGAGCGCTCTGCTTCGTGGTGACTCCGTGTGGCACGGCCCTTGGCACTGCTGGCAGTCACACACAGAGCAGCCGCTCACCTCAGCCACTTCCAGTTAGGCTCGGAGGGCATCCTGGAACACAAAGACCATTGAAAACAAAAGGATTTAAGCATGTAAAATGCTTGGTGAGTCTTGGGTCATCCTCAAATTGTGTGCCTGGTACATGGGTGTGCCACGAGGTCCTCCTGGAGGTGCTGGAGGTATGTCCCATGCCTAAGTTTGAATCTGCCTGAAGGGAGCACAATTTTCTTGCCAGGTGTGAGCAGGGAAAGCTGGTTTGATAGCTCTTCTGGGAGTCCTCATGAAACCTGAGCCAATAAGCTCTCTTAAAATACAGATAAGTAAGGAATAATACTACTGATTATAAAGAGGTTTTGACGGCAGTACCTCTGTGCATGAGTATAATGTGGCTTTTAACTGAAGCAGGGCATAGAACAGACTGAGAAACACTGGAAGAGAAGATTGGGTTTCTGTGGGCACGAGCCATGGCAAGAGGAGGAGGAGCAGTACTTGTAATGGATACTTGCTTCTGGGGATAAATAATTCATCTCACCATAATAGTCCCAACCCTCCTCATATCTCTGAAAGATTTCTGAATGAGTTTTCAATGAACTCTTGAGAACCAAGATGGTCTAGTTATGGTAGTACAGAGCTCTGTCCATGTTAATCGGTCTCAGAAACGCAAGACGTAGAAGATCCAATAATACCTCGCAGAGTCAATACGTCTGTTTTGAAATTAATTCCAATTCCTGTCTTTAACTGGTAAAAATGAGAGGGAGCATGTGCAAATGTTTAGCCTGTGTGTTGCTTTGCAGAACTATTCCATTAGATCAGCAGGCTGTGAATGAATAATTAAACTGTATGATGTAGGCTGTTCTATATGTGTGTTTGGTGAATGGGGTTGACCTCTATTCTTTGTCATGATACACAGTGAGTTCAGGAACTGTATTTAGTGTATTGATAGTGATTTGAAAGGTATTTCAAGGTATTATGTGAGCGTTTACAAATGACGTAGTACCTCATCAAACTCATAGACACAACAAGGAGCAGCTGCAGTTGCTGTAACTGCTGCTGGAATCTAGGCAAATTAATTTTGGAAAAATTGTGTCTTTTCCATTATCTCTGTTCTCAGTCTGGACATAAGCAAACAAACAAAAATCCCTGGCAGAGCACTAGGGCACAAGAAGATTTGAGACCACCCATTCTGGTTAGTCTCTCTGTGGTTTTGTCACTTTTTGCCCATTGTAGGCTTTTTTGGGCCGAAGAGGCAGGTGTCATAGTGCACGACTGGCTAGCATTTTGATTATTCAGGAGATGCTGTCACCCCTTACAAAGTACCTATGAAAAAAATAGTCCTTCCTTAAAATAGATATAAGGGGAAAAAAATGTATACTTCTATTGAAGGCCCTGTGGCACTATTTTCACTTACCTGAATTAATTCTAAGATCTCTGCTGGTTTTAGCAGTAATTCTGATACAGGAGAAATGCTTTTGTATCATCAGGGTGATTTAAATTGAAACTGGGTTAGAACAATCATAAACTTCAGTTTAATTGCAATCACAAAAACAGCAAGCAGAAAAGGACAATCTGGAGATCAAGAGTGGAAGTGGAACTGCCAAATTCAAACAGGTCAACATAGACCAAAGAAAGGGAAAACATGGAGAAATTTGGCTAGTGCTTCTTTAAGGATTTAATTCAGAAATTAATGTATTCCTTTTGGTAAGTGTGTGATTTACTTTAATTTTTTTTCCTTACTGCATAGCAAGCAGTTTAACATCATCGTGCTACCCTGTTTCAAAAGGATTTTGTGACAGCACCTGTCCTGGCTGCTTTGATCCAAAACCTGAATTTGGGAGTGTTGAGAAAGCAAAGGCACAGTTCCTGCTCTGACAATACAGTGGGCCTTAGCTTCCCCACAAACCAGTTCAGATACGGCATATAAAAAAAAATTAGCTAACCATTTCTGATAGAGTGTGACAGCGTTCACAGTTTACTCTTCCTACCTAAGTGATCCCTTGTGTTGAGAAAGAAGGCTTTAAAGAATCATCAGAACGTGTCACTCGGGGGAGGGGAAAAAATATTAAAAAAGCAACTACATCACCAAGGTGATAATTTTTGGTTTCTGGTAATTCTGCCTCTGTGCTTGTGAGCAAGGGAGGTGGGGGAGCCTGGTTCCAGCCATGCCTCTCCCTCTGGAGTCTCCTGTCATGCTTAGTATTTATGCCTTGGCATAGGGTATGTCATGGCAGAAAGCGTGGAAATTGCCAAATGAAATGTCTGTTCATTTGAAAACAAAGAAAATTACTGTCCTTCAGTAGCAGTCTGCAATGGCAAATGTGGCAAGTAAACAATGATAATGTGAGCTGAGATGTTCTGTGAGATGTCTGCAGGATATTGTAATGAACTTTTCCATTATTGGTTTTCCCAAACAATTTGCAGTCTAACAGCACTAGGGGACTGCAGTAAACAGAGTGGTTCAGTTCTGCATCATAAATGCTTCCTGGAATAAATAGAAAATACAACATTTTTTGAACACGGGAAGAGGAGAACATTCAAGTCAAGCAGCAAATCCCTTTGCCTAGTGTTTCTTATTGTCCGGTGTTCTACCCTCAGAAGTGCCCTGACTCTAGGAACCAAGCAGCCTAGGGATTTAAGTAGCGTTTAGGTCCTCAGAATCTGGGCCACCTTTGGGATGCTGTTCTGCACACCAGAAGTGGTGTGAAAAAACTATATGAAGTTGGGAGTAAACGAAGGAGCGAAAAGAGCTGTGACTGCTTAGTGGCTCAAAAGGGGAGGAATCCAGGCGTGAATGTTCGGAGAGGCAGAAACCCCATTTGTAGAAGAAGCTAGCAGAGCACAGCAGTTTTATCTAAGCTTCAGAGTGTTGGCACTCTGTCCTCTGTTTTTTGGCTGATGTCTTGGGGTAGACGTGTGGAATGTGATGCAGCAGTGGGGGGAGAACTTTAAAAGGGGATGGAAGATGGAAAACAGAAGGAGCTGGCCCAAACTAACAAGCTGTGCTAGTTCCCTAGTGTAGGGTGCCGAAGTTGTTTCTAACACTCTGATAAGGAGGCTTAAGCTCCTGAATGGCAATTACCAGTGCAGTCTATAGGTAGAAATTGTTCATCAAACTGTAGAATTTTTCCTCCTCTCTGTGCCTTTAAGCAAGCATTGATCATTCACAATGCATGGCAAATCCAGCTTTCCTTTTGTCTTGAGATGTTTGAATCCACCGAAATAATAAAGGATTTCTGGGAACTGCTGCTTTGCGTCATTTTTTTCCAAATTGATGCCAAGATTTGGTTCTATCCCTAAGAGTCAGAATGCCATAAGGAAATAAACTGGAGCAAAATTGTTTTCTGTGACTGTTGTTTCTTTGTCTGTTAAGATTAATTGATTGTAAGTTTACAGGATAGACTGTCTCTTAATTTCATCAATAAGTTTCAGAAATTACCTGTGGCAGAAAGGCGACAGGACTTGTGGCTTTCAGGACTGCTGAAATAACACTTTTAGAAGATCATCAAAAGCAGATTGAAGCAGTTCTCCTATACTGCTATTGAACAGCAGTTTAACAGCCTGGGCACTGATGCCAGGAAGGGGCTGTTTCATAAGGCTGGCTATTATATGAAGTTTCTGGTTTGAGGCTGCTTTCCTTTTATTTGTATAAGTAAATTTTAAATCTTTACTCTGATGCTCATCCAGCCAAATCTCACTGGATATAAATAATGTGGTCATGTTAGCAAGGGTGCTGGTTTTGTTTAGGATTTAGGTTGCAGTGCTTCAGCTATTGCTGGATGCCTCAAGGGCAACATCAGGTTTTCTTGGCTTCAGAGCCGAGTGCTGGCAGATAGGGCTTCATAAAATTTAGCTCTGAGTTTAGCTCAAATCTTCTCAGAAGCATGGGCGAAAATACATTTTGCCATTCTGGGGGTGACAAGCCAGGGTTTTCCTGCTTTAGGAAAGGTGAATGAAAGCAAAAATACATAAAGTTGATCTGAAAAAGCAGAATTCCCGCCTTCTCTGCAGGGTAGGAAAAGCAAAGCTGGGAAATGCTGCTTTTTTGCAAGGGCCACGCCAGCCATTAGCTCAAACATCACAACTTTTTAGTCTTCAGTAAGAATCTTGCTTTTCCAGGGCTCTGTTGGAGGAAGAGGGAACAGTGGGGCATCAGAGTTACAGATGTTAAATCAGCTGGTGATAGTCCAATATGAAAGAGGCTATGGAAATATAAGAGCATTTCATTGTGTAAAACTGATGTACCTGTAGTTGCATCTCTAATTAATAGACTGGTATTACTGTCCTTGATGTTGGGCCTAATAAACCCAACATCAGTATGCCTTTTTGTAAGGGTGTATGGCAGTGTCTTTTAGAGAATCTTGAGCAGGTGTAGCCTTATGTTTCCTGTTCGAAGGCATGAATTTTAAAAAAGTAGCCTACAATCTAATGTTGAATTGTTCTGGGAAATTAAAATGAGACTGGCATAAGTTTGTGCTTTCATCGCACCTTGTTGTGCTGATTTTCAGCATGTCGGTGCCCTGACTGAACCTGTCACACAGCAGCACGAGAGCTAGAGGTGATGCTCAAGGAGAGTTGACAAGGGAGAGGATCATTTCTTCCACTGGTAGCCTGGATTTATGACAGTCTAACATGACTTTGTAACAAGAACCTTGGTGATTTTTATTTCTTCTCATAATTTGAATAGGAAATAGCTCTCTGTGACCAGTATTAGCGTTGCTTGGATCGCGGCTGTTCAGCAGCCAGCTTTCTAGCCATGTGATTTCATGGAATTTGGATCTAAGATAACTTTTCTTTTCCCTAGGTTTTTCATTTAGAGAATACACCTGAATATCTGAATGCTTCTTCATGTACCTTTTTCAAATTAAAGTTTATGTTTTCCTCTGCTCCCATGCTTTTATATTAGTTTCAAAGTTTGAAAGGGATGTATAAGCATTAGTAAAATATTTCACAAGTTACAAATTACGTACTATTGTTATTCTAGTACCGTGGCTAGAGAAATCTGAGACCTTGTGAATTATTCAGATGTATGTCCTAAGGCTGCAAGCGAGAAACAGAGAGAGCCTACGCAGATGAGTGCTGTGAGCTCTGACTGACATTGAAGTTAGTCCTGCTTTGAATGGGCTCCCAGCCAACTGACCTTGTAAGGTCTTTTCCAGGCTAAATTACGAATGCACATGCGTGGTTGGGGTGCAATGCCACCTCAGTCCTGCATGCAATGTAGGTGTATAAGCAAATAGCAATGTGTGAGTTAATAAAGCTGAAGAGAAGCTGAAGTGTTACGCTTCTTTGTATAATCTAGTAAGGGAGGAAATTTTCCATAAGGGCAGTTATAATTCAAACTTCCGTTGCAAAAGCAACAAAAATCAATTTTTCAAAACTTTGGAAATTCAAACTTTTATCCTTCCTATAAGTGACAGCAATCAAACAGAAGTTCATCACGTACAGTGGGAAGTTGGAAATGAATATGTTCTACTATGGCTATGTCTGCTGACATAAAACTATTTAATATAAATGTTCTCCTTTTACTTTAGTCATGTTTAATTTATGTTTTACATGTTGCAGATTTCTTTTTTCAAATTTTTTTTCTCTTGAAAGAAAATCACAGTAAGAAAAACGTTAACATGCTGTTTAACTATATGTCTCAGAACTTAGCTTAAGTGCCATTTACCAATATGAACATTTTGTCGCTCAGACACAGATGATGCAAATATCTCCTCCAAAAGTATTTGCTACAGATTCCCATTGTAGTTTCTTGCTCCTGAGTATTGTGTAGTAGTTGTGGTTTGGGGAAAGAAAGGAAAATTATATTGCCCAAATTATTTTCAGTGGTTTTATGTTTACTTTTTTCACTATCTTGGTAAAATCAGAAACTTAGTATGGATATTCCAATAACTAAATCTGGTACTATTATAAAAAGCATTTAGTAATATTTTGCACGAGTTTTTTCTGTTTTTAATGTGCATGTACTTTAATGTACTACAAATACGGAGATGTACCATGATAGACATATTGAAATATACAGAGGGGAGAAAGCATTAAAATAATTTTAGACAGCAACAACGCTGCTTGTATTTCTGATTCGTGAAAGGCATGCCAAAACCTGGTGGGTCTACATTAGCATACCGTCCAGCACCATGGGGTTGGTCTTGTAAGGCAAAGCCTTGGTGCTGAGGACTCAGTGTCCACACTATGTGTGTTTTGAAGGTTTTACTTTGGGCTAGCTCTTGTCTCGCTTAGTTTTGCTGAAAAAGTGTCCAGTGTGTGCTGTCTGAGAGCATTCAGTGATGTGAATCAAAGCACAGTAGATAGGGATGATCAGGAGACTTGCTTAAAAAAGGCACACTTAAGCTGAGATAAAATGCCAGCGTAAACGCACTTTTCGTTCACTGTGGGAGGGGACCCTTTTTTCCTTACACAAACACTAAAACCAACTGAAAAAACTTTCAGTGATTATCATTTTGCTACAGACTTGACTAATATCTATCAATATGACAAGAAATCATCATCATAATTCATTGTGGGATGTACATCTGTCATCATTCATTCTTTTATTTTGCTGCAATCTAGCTGAGGGCATTTTCAGTTTTGTCAGTAAACACTGAGGAGCAGAAAAGAAATCTCTGTTAGAAGTAAAAGCAATACATGTAATTATTTGAAGTTGTAAATAGTAGCAGTTACAGTTAGTGAGCTGTCTAAAAAGGTTGCAAGATCCCTTTGGTTGGCTCCTTGGTTTTGGCTGCAAAACAGAATAATTGTTTTAATTCATTATACATATATATGTATGTTAGAAATTCTGCAGCAGGTATTCTCTGGAGCTTTGCTTCAATGTGTTTTCTGCCTGGTTTCACTTGAGCTCAGTGAGCTGTTAAAGCTTTCAGGCTCATTCAGGAATCATCCTTTTGGGTCAGCAGGTGAATTGTTTTTCAGCCTTTGCGGCAGGATTGTGCAGAAGCGGAGGAGAGGGGTGCGCGGGTGCAGGTGCCAGAGTCGGGGGGGTGATGTGGTGCTGAGCTCTGCTCGAGCAGCCCCGCAGGGACCCTCCCGTGGGCTGGGGCTGTGCAGGGCCTGGCCCTGGGCCCTTCAGCCCCTGCTCTGCTCCGGCTGGTGGCTCTGAGGGGCCCAAGCTCCTCCTGGCTTGTACACGGCAAAGTATGTTCAGTTTGGGGAGAGTCTTGCTATAGTATGAAATAAAGGAGAGAAAAGTAAAATAGACTGGTTAGTAGGAACCCCTATGTATTAATCTAAGCAGTGATCTGTTTTGAAAGTCATAAAGAAACTCTTAGAGATTATGGATGGATATATAAAAATTCCAGTAAATGCTGTTACTTGTACTGTATTTTCAAATGGGAGTTCTTCCAAATTTTTAAGCTGAACGTGGCATTACAATGGTAGTTTGGGGTTTTTTCCTGAAACTTTGTTAACAATTAGATATAAAATAATCTAATCTTATTTTAAATTGAAGTTTCCAATTGTACAAACTTTCTGTCTATGAAGTAACAATTCCATTTGCAGTGGCTAGAACGATTTGGGAAAATACATACCTTTATCAGCCCTGAGGGTTGAGTTATGCTGAACCAATGCGTTTTTCATCGTAGTTATTAGTGGCAAAGCATTTACTGTGCAGTACAAACCCATCAGGTTGCGTGTTTTCGTGCAAGCAGCACAGTTTCTGAGCAAGACATTGATTCTTCTGCCACCATGTGGTTATCTTGTTCAGAATCAACGACCATTTTAAGAAAGATACACTGTTGTGGTTTATATAAATATTGACTAGGAACTATCACAGGTGTTTTATTTTTGATGGTCAGACTTTGTTAACTTATGTTGTGCTGTTTGTAAAGATTAAACTTCAAAATACATATTTCGAAGAAAACATTCAGTAAAATTATGTCTTTTCATCTGCTGGGATTTACTGTAAACTACGTAGTCTTGCTTTAGCCTTTTTTCCTGTTGAAAATAAGTAATAAAGCTTTTTCTTTGGTATTTTAGAACAGAATTGGTCCCTGTATTTTGAAATCAAAAGTGAAATTGGAGTTTCCAACACCACAGTTGAACTGTACGGATTAAACTTTTTTTTTCTCTTTTTCCGATTTGCTACAATGTATTAAAAGTTAGGCTTTGCTTAAAAAATAACAAAATATCTGCTCCCTGTTTAACAATTTCCATTTCAGTGGGAGAGGGACTTGGAGAAACATGTTTGCAGATGGATTCCTTAAGACTTTTTGCTGCAAATTCCTTTATCTATTCATAAGATTCAAAATCGGACCTTGAATACGAAAACCAAGAAAAGTAGCAAAAGACAGTCTTGGCATACTTTATAAAACGGTACCTACATGTCAGACCTATTGCTTTTCTTTCCTTCTTTCCATGCTATTTTCATACAGCTCCTTCAGATTTCTTGTCAAAATAACTAGCTGCCATAAACCCCATGATTATTACGTAAGCCGTGCTGTTACTGAAATACTCATTAACCTAGGAAGGTACATGTCATTTCACACCATGCATTGTCTGAAATTATAATTTTTGATCTGAATAAGCTTTTTGCTTTTACTCCTCTGTAATAAAAGATATTTTTAGTAGAAGGGATGAAACTAATTTTGAATGTTGAAGTATGGGGTATGTGTGTGCAGGCAGATTTGAAAAGTGTAATTAAGTCGTTTAGCTCTTTTTCTTTTTTTTTTGGTTAACTCTTAGGCTCAGTCATCTCCCTTATACTGTTAATGTAGTTAGAATATGTTCAGTAATAAAACCTGATTCTTTTAATTGATTTTGCAGATTTTGAAACCTTCAGTCAGTCAACCTCTCTAGACAAACAGCCTTGGCAGTTGATTCTCAGTGCTCATTCCTTTGTGCTTGAAGCACTAGGTCTTATATTCATGTATTAATCAAGAGAGCTCTGCCATGCAGTGTTTTTCAGGTCGTGTTTTGATAGACCCACGCACCTCTCTGGAGGTTTTCTTGGATACATTTGAGTACATTTCTGCTGTGCTGATGGACATTGTGTGGATGTATCGAAAAGGCTTCAAAATTGTTTTGTAAAATACAATGAAAGATGTTTCGCTAAAGAAATAATGGGTTTTGCAAAGTGCTAGCACTTTCAGTGTGCACTGGAAGCAAATTCCATACTGCTGAGTATTGCTTGGGCAGATAAGGAAAGGCACCACAGCCAAAACGATTCAGCAAAGTTTGTAAATGCCAAAACCCCTTGATTTAAAGAGCCAAAAATATAATCCTTTTACATTTTCTTTAAACTAGGTCATAGAGCTGCTCAAGAGCAAATCTTTAGAGAATCTTTAAGTGAGTTCTGCTCAACAAAAAAGGTAATGCAGTCACCTGAAACAAATAATATGCTCATTAATGCTTTGTGGGTGTGAGTTTTTTCAGCAGGGTAATGTAATTTTTCATTCTGGAGTTCCTATTTGAGAAGCAAACTCCACATTCAATTCACTCTTCAAAGGAAACCCATTAAAGCAAGTGACAGCGCAACACTCTGACTAGTAACAGCTTGTATTGTCATGTGTCTATGTCACAATGTCTTAAATATAAACTAAGCTTCTTCCATTAATTTAAAACACATTTAATATTTTTACATATAATAGTTCTCTGTTTAATTTTTGTCAGGTGGTATCTCCATGTAAACTATAGCGTTCTTTGAAGGCAGTTTGGCAATTTATTTATGACTACGTGAAAAAAAGCAAATAATTGAAATCTCATTGTTGTGCCTATTAAATAATCAAGAAAAAACTATGGTAATTGACACTTAGATAATTAAAAGTTAGCTTGAATGTTTTTTCTGGAAAAACGCCCCTGTTTGCTTTCCATGCCGAGCATAACTGAGTTTACATGAGTGTCTGAGGGTAAAATTTTTGAGGTACTTAGAACAAGTAGCATGAGTTAAAAAATAACACATTGTGCAACTTATGGGTATGATAAAATACATCATGGTTGCTGCTTACTATCATAAGGCAAAGTTAGGTCCTGAAATTTCTAATTATACGCCAGATCAAAGCTTAAAACCTTCAGGAATCGTTTATAATTTATGGGGTATAGATGGGCTTTACATTTCTAACTGACAGGTTGGTTCAGCTTGGAGCCTGGAAGGATGGGATGTTTGAACTGCCATGTTCAAAGGTTTGTTTGCCTGGATTATGAATCCTCTTTTTTTCAAATGCGCAGGATTTTTATAGCCCCTGTAGTCTTCCTACTATACAAATTGACTTGTTTCTTTATCTTGTATCGTTTTAAACGTTAACATATTGTTTTAGTTTTTTAGAGAGGCTATGTTTCCTAGGCATTCTCCTTTCTAAGAAATTCCTTACTTAAAATTTCTAAATGTGACTTCCAATTCTTAGTAATTCAGCAACAATTGGTAGCAGAGTACTAGTTCATGGACCATCACTAAACTGAAGTAGTCTTGAAAAACCTCAAGCAATAAGAGGAATGGATTTTCTGCAACTGGGAAAACAAAACACTTCTACGTGTTGCTACTTCTTAGGATATTTGATCATGGTTTTGTACAAGAGGCCCAAAAGTTATGTCTACGTTTGACAGAATAGGTAAAAAGGGGTAATGAAAGGGGTATCGCACTTGCAAAATAGAATTTACATTAGTAAAGTTTATGAGAGAGTGCCTCTGTGCCAGTAAATTTGCTTTCTTCGGCAATCCTCCAAATTCCACAAATCAGATGTGATTATGAAGGCACAGCAGAACTGTGTACATCTCTCCTGACATCAGATTTGACTGTGTATGTACCTATCTGTGCCCATAAAAACGTGCCACGTAATACGTATGTTAAAGAAAAATATTTAACTTGTCTTTCTAAAATTTTACTTCAGTGCATCAAACATCCACATCCCTATGCAGGAGACTCCATTTAGGAAGATAAGTTCAGTCTGGTCTGGAGAAGTCCCCATACTTTGCAGCTTGGCTTCTGCAGAACTTGGGTCCAGCTTGAGCTGTGGACCTCTCCACAGCTCCTTGTGGCAGAAATGCTGAGCCTTCGTTAAAGATCTAATCTTACTGCAGCAGATGAGTGTTAAACTGTGCAGGCATGGAGCTTAAAAATATTCCTGTGCGCTGATCTTCCTTGAAGACTAGTCAATGAATCGTGATCTGTTAGAAAGATGTGATAACCAAAAATAAAACAGAAAATCCTGAACTCCTGTCTCATGAAAAATACCTTCTTTCACAGTAAACCATACACACTAAATTTAAAAAGTTGATTGATCTATCTGCCTGTCTCCCTACCTACTACATTGTAAATTATATATAAAAATCTTACCAGCTTTTGTATGCACTATCTTCCTAACCCTAGATAAGAAGAAAAAAAAAAGGGGGTTGGGAAGTGGGCAGTCATGACCAAGTCAGTGTTAGTGAAATCATAACTGTTATAAATAGGTTTTATAAATAGGTTTCTATAAATAGGTTTCTACGTCTTATTTAGACTCCATAGCAATGTACTCCTTAAAAGACATTGTGTAATGTTTTATTGAATATGGCTCAATTTTTAGGATGCTGATGTGATAAGAAAACAGGTATTTAGAAGATCATAGTGGTCATCCTCAAGTTAAGTGATTAAGATTTTGGATATCAGTCCTGGCTTTAAGCAGTAGTAAATTTTCTTCTGTTTCCTGTCTTAACTCACTTTGTGTGTTAAGCATTTTAATTATTATGTGATATCCCCAACGTCTTGTATTGGTCTTGCTCTGGCTTCTGCTTTTTTTATCTGTATTTTTCTAAAACTTTATCTTGCACATAGACATTTGTACTACAGATCACGTGACAGTAAATTAATTCCTATAGTTTGAATTGGGGAGAAAATGTTGTAGACTGATCATTGGATCAAGTGGTCTAAACTCAGATTTTTGAGGGTATAGTCCTGCCTTTGTCATTGGTAGTCTGTGTAGCTAAAATTAAGTAAGCCAACAGAGGTTACTTGAATGATAATTGTTGGAGAATGGATGTGAGCCTTGGATATACTTGGATTTTCACTGGACAAGGCCCAGAGCAGCCTGCTTTAGCTGGAGCTGCTTGGGGCAGGGCTTGGACCAGAGACCTCCGGAGATGCCGTCCAGCCTGAATTACCCTGTGGTTCATGAAAACGGTGTGTAAGAGAGAGACAGTAATTTTCACTTGACGTTTAGTTATGTTTTGGGTTGATGATGATCTTCAAATAAAATAACATAGAAAGAAACAATGTTGTTGTGCCTTCTAAATACATAAGACAGATTTTTCATAAATTTTGTATTGTTTTGTGTCCAAGCCCAAAGGACCGATGATTATGACAAGTGTTCAGTCGGAATCACAATAGACATGCGAATAGGATACAGAATTAGGTTAGGTAACCAGAGAGATGGTGATTACAAACTTGTTAAGATGCCTAATTTTGTAGTATGTCTACAACGTATAATTTTTTTATGAACAAAACAAAGTGATGTATGTGGATCCCATTGTCATTTTATTTAGCTGAACACATTGTGATACTAGTTACTCTTTGAAAAACACAGCTATGCTGTGTATGTATAGTACAAGTAAAAGCACGTGGTAGGTATTGTTAGCTCTGGTTTAGGTGTCACAGATGTTTCTAAGATTTCCGTTGGCTTTTATCTGCAACTGATTTTTGATGAACCAGTTTCTGCCCAACTGGGAGGTGGTAGAATCTGTAAAAATAGTTGTAACATGGTACAGAGTTAAAATACAGTTCAGAAACAGAGATATTTAAAGCTAATGAGCATGAGCTAATGCCCTTTGTATTTTTCATGCTACGGTGAAAAAAATCACTGGAAAACAAAATGTCCTGTTCAATGCTCAAGCAGGAGGACTCAAGGAAGCGATTATTTGAGGTTACCTGTAAGCACCATATCAGTCTCTAGGTGCTTAGAAATGATGAGAAGAAAATGCTAGGTGAAGATTGTGAAGGCACCATGCACAGGTCATCTTCCACAGGTTTTCCTGGTGGCCTTGGGCATGTCAGTCAATGTCTCTGGGCCTCTTGGGTAAAGCCCTTTGAAAAGTATCAGTAAAAAAACGCTGTTTCAGAGTGTCGGTAGTAGTCACGATCTGTCACACACACACTGCTGTTGTACTAACCAAGTTAGGCTGGTTATGAAGGCAAGTACGATGTGAGGGCAAGGCTGCATACTCTAAATATGTTTTTTCATGTATTGTACATGAATAATAATATATGCATGGGATAACTTCTGGATGAGTCGGTTGGCTTTTATATATGGATTTATTAAGAGAAATCATTGGCTTATTCTTCCTTAGTAATTGTTTTGATGTTATCAGCCTTACTTGTATGTTATTCTGAAATTAAAAATAACGTTGTTCTAGTATAAAACATTTTATTTTATTTATGTAGCTTTTTCATAGTTTTACCTATCACAGATTCATTTCATTCTTGGACTATATTCCCAGAGATTGAGCTGTGATCAGTGCATAGATGATGAGTACAAAAATCCTTGAGAGATGCCATAGAGTAGACAAAACCAGTCATGTCAGTTCCAGCTGTTGTTCCCCTCAGACCCAGGGGTGGAGAGAAAGGGAGCATCGGTGTTTGACAGTGTTAGAAGAAAAAATTGATCATAAGAGAAATGCTGTTTTTCAGGAGTTAGACTTAAATGAAAGAAATAACAGCATTACATGTAAATAAATAGATAAATAAATTTTTAAAATTAGCAAGTGGGTCATTATTAGTCTAGTTCAATATAATGTGTTACTTCATTTTACATGGGAGGAAAACTACTATTTTAGTTTACTAAAGAAGTGTCTCACTTGCTGAGAGATTTTTGCTTTAATTTTGTTATGAGTAAGCTATAAAGCACCTTAAAAACCTGTTCCAAAGAACTGCTCTTCTGAGAACCATTACTTTCTTTATTTTATTGTGCAGAGAGAGATTCTTTTTGTGTGAAGTTTACAGCAATATAATTCAAAACTCCTGGCAGTTTATCAAGGTTGGTCCCTGACCAAGACCATTTTATTTTAGCATGTACCCAATTTCTATCTGAGTGGGGAACAGTAGTTTTAGAGGTAGCACTCCTTAAAGAGATGAGTGGTAGACTGAAGGAGTTCCTATCTAGGGACCAGTGGTATAACACCATGTTAAAAAGGGTAATGTATCAGTAGTATTTCAGTAGCTATTAGTAGGAATTCACCCTCATGTTGCATGTATGACGAGGCAGGTGATGTTCTGAAATGTCAGCATGAAGTGACACATTTGTGGGAATGAAAGGAAGAGAAAAATGTAATACAAATAAAACTAGAGATTTTCACTGGTCTGAAGCCAAGTGCTTCTTGCATCTCATGATGGCCCCGTTAGTTTAAAATCTTGTAAATGCCCAGATCAGTTTATTTTGATGGTTCCATGCTCTGGAAAGTATGATTCAAAAAGTGCTTGTGGTGCAATGGCAGAGCCGCACACCTCTTTCACTGCCGATGGCACGCAGCAATGATTTGCTGATCTGTGTATTCAATGGACAAATGTCAAACTGAGATCTTACTGCTTTTAATTTGTGATGCAGCTTTCTACACCTTTCTAAATCACTTACAATCCATTTTCATCAAACCCACAGCTATGGCATAATAGTGATATTTAAAATGGCCTCTCTTAAACCAAGATTCCTTTTTGCCCTTAGTTGCCAGGAATATTTTCTGTCCTGTTTTCCTTGCTTCTGGTAAAGATAAATACAATGCAGAGAGAGGATCATATTCATGATTTTGTGTCTGTCTTTCTATCTAAGGCACAAGTGCAATTTGTATTGCTTGCTGGAATAGATACTGAAATAATTATTTTAAATAAGTTTAGATGCTGCTAATAATAGGGCTAATGCCTTCTCAGAGGAATGCTTTCTTCCCCCTAATGTTCTGTGTGGGCTGACTGAAAATTGCTTAGCTACATCTGATTTTCTTGGCCCGTTTCTATGACTTTTTTCCTCTCATGAAACGAGGGGCATTGTGTGTACTAAGATGATATTCTTGCGTGTAGGAGAATAAGCAAACTGATTCTGCAATGCGAACATGCTGGTCCAAGTTCCTAAATATAGACAGCCTCTCGGTTTGGATATAGGATTTAAGACACGTTTGATGGAGCTGAGTTCAGACAGTTTCACTGTATCTTATAAAATCTGTACTTTCTAACATAAGTTTGTTATGGTGATCCCAAAAATACAGGATCACAAAATCACTAATGGCAGTTGACTGGTTTGGATTCACTGTGTGATAATTAGATTTTCAAATTCAAGGAGTGTTCCAAGGACACTGAAAAGAAAGGTTTGGTTTTATGTATTGGATGGGGTGTTACTGGGAGCATTACAACAACTCAAGGGCTAGTAGTGAGGAGTTACTTTTATTTCAAGAGATTTTTGGAGTACTCAAATCTTGAAATGCTGTGTTTCTGTTTCCTTGCATTCCTTTTCTACTTGTTAAAAACAATGTTTATGTGTGGAATTTTTTCTTTGCTATTAAAATCTTTTGGTTGCTGGTTTTTGGGTGTGGAATAAAGAAAAGAGCAGGCTATAAACATGGCTATATTTAGTCTAAATTAGGTTTTAAAAATTGGCTTTTTCCATCTTTATTTCTCAAAATGCATTACATATTTTTATGTGCTAATGGCAAAGGTAACACATTATTAAAGAAAAGGATGTTTAGATAAATCTTTTCAACATTTAAGAATATGTTTGATTTTTGATAGATATTTACTAAAGGAAGAGGTTTTGTAGGAGATATTAGCTCTTACCTGTGCTATTTCTGATGGTAAAATCTCTTTCTTAGGGTGTTTTTGTCTCCTTATTAATGAGGAAGCATAATTTTTTTCTGAATTGAAATGATTGTAAAAAACTAGTTCATGAGTGCTGTGATGTGTCATATGGGTAGTCAAGTCAGAGACTCCAGGTACAGAGCTGTTAAAATCTTTTTTAAAAAAATAAAATAAAGGGGAGTGTCTCTGGAGAAGTTCTTTTTCTAAAGGCAACCAGTGTTAAGAGGATTTTTTCGAGGAACTTCTGACACCTTCTTAGGTAATTGACACTTAGAGAAAGTAAGTGGGAAGTCAAAATCTCTTTGAAACCAACTTGGAAATGCTGCCATATGTCTTACTCTTGAGATTATACAAGTTTTTAAAAAAAAAAAAAAAGGAGGAGGAAAAAAAAAAGAAATAAATCCAACCTCCAGGTTTCAACTGCCACATTCTTCAACCAGACAATTCTGGGATCTGTTAAATCAAATCACACTTGCCAACTGGTGAATTGATAGATGGTACAGCTTCATGTGGTGGTATTTAAGTTTACCATTGGAACAGCTAAATCAGTGACAGCAGCAATAAGGAGGCACTGAATATATTTTTTCAGCTTACAGCCAGCTGACTTTCATATTCTGATTCAGCAACCTGATAAGGCTAAGTTAAAATGAATTATGTAGTGTTTGAATATGAGCAGAGGTGCTTGGGAAACCAAAGAGGACAGAAAGGGTTTGAGATCATGGGCTGTGACTTGAATTTTTTAAGGAAAGCTTTTTTTAAAGTGTCTGCTATCTCTTGGCCTGTTAATAAACAAAACAAGAAATGGAATGAAGTTTTAGAGCTTAGTATTTTACGATTGCTAGAACATTTTGTTTCCTTATAGTTTGGACGTAGGCAATCAAGGTTTCTTTTTTTATCTCTACTTTAAGTAAACTGAGCCAAATTCTGCTTGATTTTATATGTGTGTCTCTGTTTTCTGGCATAACTGTAGGGCTGTAACCAAGGATAGATCTTATCCACAGGTGACTATGCATATAGAGCATTAAAGTGTACAAATAGTTGTCTGTTGCACTGCAGGCAGTCTCCTTGTCATTCCCTTGGCTCTCCACAGATTTTGCTTGGACCCCATCCTCCTCATGGTGTGCACAGGTTTCCAGATGAGTTTTGTGCTGTCAGTGGCAGGAGAACTTACCTGATGCCTTAGAATATCCAAAGGTAGTACCACTGCTGTGAAGACAGGGTCAGTGCTGAATGGAAAAGAGTTAGAGCACTGGAATAATAAGAGAAAACTAAATCACCCATCATTCCAAGAATTGTTTTGTCTCTGTTTTCATTATCTGATTTAGTTTCTGGACTAAATAGGGAGAAAGTTGTTTGGATCTTGAAGTAGCATTTGATTTGATCTTTGTGCTGAAGAAGAGAAGAAAAAAATTCAGTATTTTTTTTTCTGAGTTCCATTTTCTCTTTCAGCTATAGTACACAGATGCACAGCCTAGAGTTTAACAAATATTTTTCTTGGAAGACTTACAGTTTTAAGAAATGTTAGAAGCAGGTTTTCTCCCCCACACATTGATTAATTCTTGTATAGAACCTTCATGTATATTTTGAAAATCAACCTTCAGTGAGTGCTGTGGGATTTGTTAGTACTGAACTGCTTCTAGTCTTAGGAAGTAACAAAAGGTGATTTGCTGAAGGAATAAAAAAACGGTTAGTTTAGAGTAATGTAATAAAATACAATATGTAACTGTCTTAACTTGCTAAGCTGTCTTTCTCTGTACCTGTGCTTCTGCATAAACATAGTTTGAATTAGCTTTAAGTGTCACCTATCTGAAGAAAACAATAGCGGGTCTAAAGCAGCACCTATTTTTTTGAAGTTAGTTGTTTCAGTGAACTTGTTTGGCTCAGTATCTTTGCGAAAACCTTTGCAAGTCTGGTGTATTTTATTTAGGCATGAGAATATCCATTCTCTTAGAGCACTGAAAGATAGGTGTCTAGATCCCTGTGGAAAAAAATACGGATCTTGAGTGGTTTTCTGTACCTGACTCTTTGTACATATATATCTTCTAGTTCTTATGTATGAGTTTTCTGTAATAGGGAGACTTAACTTTTCTTTACAGCAAATGGGTAGAAGGGAAATTAATTTACTGATTGAACATAACCCTAAACTCAGATTGGGCTTGGAGTTTAGACTGTTGACTGATGTGAGTCGCATTGCTCACTGTTTGTCCTACAGGGAGGAAAAGTATTCTCTGATGTGTTCTCTTTCATCAGCCCTAGGCTCACATTCATTCCTCTCTTCTTTCACGTCCTATTTTTCTCAGAGTTTTTTTCTGCAAAGTGAGATGATTAAAACTCTGTCTGATTCCATTTTGGTCTTCCCCCCACCTCAATTCCCACAGTAAGGCACCTCACCATCCAACATCCCACCCTTCCTACTCGCCAGCTACTTCCGTCACTAAGTTCTTCAGCGTTCTTGAATGTTACATCAATTTTAGAGAACTATGAACAACAAAATACATCTCAATCAACACATCTGTTGCCTCTTCAAAGGCCGTTTGCCAATTCTTTTCCTCTGTGAGTGTACTTTTTATCAGACACTTAATCTGCCATAGGTCAGGAAAAATGGCTTGTGTTCCATTAGATTACTTCAAGCAGTTGATACTTAAAAACTTTTCTGAAATTCTGACTCAGCTGGAAATTAGGTGTCCAGTTAAGCATCTTTTCATAGGCCAGAAGCACTTTTCATTTTATGTGAAAGCTTAAGCCATGTGCTCACCGAATCACTGAAAATGTGAAAGGCACCGATATGTCTGTCTTGCTAAAGGTTAGAGAATTGGGACTAAATAAATATGTGAACACTGGAGGAAGGAAGTTTGGAATATCAGGAACATAGCAAAAATTAGGAACAAGTAAATTTTTGTAACTCGTTTCAAACACAGAGGGTTTTGTCTTCTACCCATGTCTGTGTCTTATACAGGAAGACACAAAGTTTGGCAAGCTGTAGCAGAGTAGGGTAGTGAGAAATAAACCCCAAATCTTAAAAAA
>NW_009607981.1:0-7965 GCF_000690535.1 Cariama cristata
CCGGCCCAGCCTTAAACGGTGACAACCATTCACTTTCATTTCAGCACTTTTTTCTTCATGTGACTATTTTCTTCATCTGCATGGGTACTAACAAGGCTAAATTCTAAATTTCCCAATTACCTGGCTGATATATTCAAACACTCACATCAAACTATTTAGAACAGAATTGGAACAGGACTTTCCATAAGAGGAGAGCTTTTTTAGGCCTGTCTGGGATATGCTGCTATACAGCTATCCCATACATATCCCAACACTCCCTGTGCTTCTACAAGTGACTTGGCTGTCAGAGTTTTATACACAAGAAAGTTTTATGTACAAGAAAGGTTTTATGCATTGTGAATCATGATTGGGATGCATTGACTAAGTTCTCTGTGGAAGTTTATGAAACATTTCTTCACAGGCTGCTAAACTGAGACAAGTGTCATTATTTTTAAAATTTTTAAAATGATAATTACTAGCACAAATATGGGAAAAGGAAGGAAAGTTCTAAATTGCAATAATTGAATGTACAGTCAGGTATTGTTGAAAAGCTGAATGCCCTTCTGTTGCCTGTTGATCTATTGACTTACTGGTATTAACTTGCTGTTGCCAAGATGACTTGCAGAATGCTAATGTTGCCTGTCCTGCTGCTCTCTCCATCTGTTGACTGCCCAGTGTTGCCCTTTTGTTTCATAATCTCCACTTTATTAAATGCTGTCGTACTGGGTTATATATGACTGAACCATACTGTAAATGTTCACTTGTTTTCCACAGCTTGTTTGGTTCAACACAGCCTTGCATTTGGGGTTATTCTAATAGATTTTAAAGCTGTTTAGAATACAAAACATGAAGGACTTTGTATGCGCATGTGTACTCAAAGGTCTTTGAAGAGCGGGGAAAAAGGAAGGAAGGAAGGAAGGAAGGCAGGCAGGAAGGAAGGCAGGAAGGAAGACAAAGAAAGAATGGAAGAAGGGTACAAGAAAGGAGGGAGGGAGACTGAAGCAACAAAAGTTGGAAGTAAGGAGGGAAGATGATTAAACAGTTTAGTAGTCCGGCAGTCAAAAAATCAGTCATTTTCGAAACATGAAACATTTTACCTACATTCAAAGACAGTTACCTAAAACCTCAGTTACTGCAGTAGTTTGAACAGATTCTCACACATTGTAGTACTCCCTTGTGGCTCACAAATCAGTCCTGTTTCACACTGGGAGGTAAATTCAATCTAGATCTGAGGACCTCTCCTGTATCTTTAAAAAGTACTTGAAAGTACTCTTTTACTATGACTATGGAAGCACAGCATGAAGAAGGAAAAGTTCTACTGATAAGAAAGATCCCTGACTACTTGGATTTTGAAGTTAAATTGCCCTCACTGTTTAAGGTATTGGTTTTGATTCATAAAGAGCTGTTATTTCCTTTAGGATTGAATCCAATTTCCATAAAAAAGTTGAAATGCTATTATTCTCCCTTTTAAGACTTTTCAGAGCTAACACAATGGGACTATGTCTCTTCCTGGTTGTCAGGGCACTGTGGAAGCAAGGCTGTTCTGCGGTGGGGACAACCTGGGAGACAGGGACACCTCATGCTGGGCAGGACACTCCCTGTGGGACGCAGTCTTCCAGCATCTTGGACAGGATGAGCTGAGTGGGGCGGTGGGGATGATAGACCTCTTGACATAGCAAGGGGTTAAGCAGGTCCAGGGTCCATCCAGGGAGAAGCAAAATGAAATGGAGCCAGAGACAGGGCTGGAGACATGGCTACATTGTGGGGTGAGGGACAGTTGAGGACAATGGCCTTCAGACAAACTATCTACAGCATAGCTCAGACAAGGCTTGGGTGCTTAGGTCTAAGCTTAACGCAGCCGGGGTCACAGGTTATGAGTGCACTTAGGGCTCATCTGAGACACTGGTCAGGGAAAATAAGGCCAGTAGATACGCTCAGGACCCTGACAGTGATGGTCAAGCAATATTACAGAATCACAGAACTAGAGAACTGCAGAATCACAGAATCGCAGAATGACTGAGGTTGGAAGACAGCTTTTGAGGTCATCTGGTCCACCTCTCCTGTTCAAGCCAGACCACCTAGAGCAGGTTGCCCAGGACCATGTCCAGACAGTTTTTGAATATGTCCAAGGATGGACATTCCATATCCTTTCTGGGAAACCTGTGCTGGTGCTTGATCACTCTCACAGTGAAAAACTGTTTCCTGATGTTCAGAGGGAACCTCCTGTGTTTCAGTTTGTGCCCCATTGCCGTTGGTCTTGTCACTGTGCACCACTGAAAAGATCCTGGCTCCATGTTCTTTGCATCCTCCCTTTGAGTATTTATAGACACTGATAGGATCCTCCTGAACCTTCTCTTCTCCTGGGTTATCTCTCCCAGCCGTCTCAACCTTTCCTCATAGTAAAGATACTCTAGTCCCTTAACCGTCTGCATGGCCCTTCTCTGGACTCTCTCCAGTATGACCATGACTTTCTTGTACTGGGGGGCCCAGCACAGAACACAGTACTCCAGGTGTGGCCTCACCAGTGCTGAGTGGAGAACTAGGATCTCCTCCCTCAACCTGCCGGCCAGACTTTGTTTTGTGCAGCCCAGGATACCATTTGCCTTCCTCGTAGTAAGGGCACATCTGCTGCCTCATGTTGAACATGGTGCCCACAAGGACTCACGGATTCTTTTCTGCAAATCTGGTCTCCAGCTGGGTGGCCACCAGCATGTATTGGTACCAGGGATTGTTCGTCCCCAGGTGCAGGTCTTTGTGTTTCTCCTTTTTGAAGTTGATGAGGTTCCTATCTGTCCACATCTTCAACCTGTCAAGGTCCTTCTGGATAGGAACACGACCTTCTGGCATGTCACCCACTCTTCCCAGTTTTGTGTTGTTCGCAAACTTGCAGAAGGGAACATTGTTCCCCACAATCCAGATCATTACTGAAGATGCTGAACAGAATTGGACCCATTACTGACCCCTAGGGTACACTGCTAGTTACTGGCCTTCAAGTAGACTGTTCCACTGATCACAACCTTCAGGCCCAGCTGTTCAGTAAGTTTTCAATCCATCTCTCTGTCCGCTCATTCAGCCCATAGACATCAACAGCACTGTCAATGAGGATCTTTTGGGAGATATTGTCAAAGGCCTTACTGAATTCTAGGTAGACAACATCCACTGCTCTCCCCTCATCTACCAGGCCAGTTATTTCATCATAGAAGTTCATCAAGTTGGTCAAGCATTAATTCCTCTTTGTGAATCCATATGGACTACTCCTGATGTGTTTTTTGTTGGTCATGTACCTATAAAATTTTGGCAAAATAGTTCATAATTTTCATTGGTTTTCTCAAAGCTTCATCTTCAAGAATGGCAAGATACAAAAAGATGAAAAATGACAAAGTTTAAATCAAGATTTAAGTGAAGTTTGAATTACTTCAAAGAGTTGGGGCAATAATGCAGAATGATGAATAATGGGTGATTAAGAGGTTTTCTTATCTTTCTGTCAGACCAAAAATAAAAACTCTCTGGATTACTCTGCATTGTTCCACATCTCTTTTGATAAATCTATTCCAAGTACATTTAATACTTTCATATCTTAGTCTCAGATAAAACCTCAGAACATATAATTAGTTGTCCTTCCACTCTGTTGGCTTGGTGTAGACACATGGTTTTCCAGAAACCACAGGAAATAAACTTCAGTCCTGTTAGGACCATAAAAATAGAAAAAATATGTTGCACAGAATTCTAGTCCGAATTGTCTGTGCTCAAAATACTGTAGAATGGGTGGAAGAGCAAGCAAGTTTCAGTTTTAGCTGGACATACTATAAAAGTGACTATTGTCTTTTACTTTGTCTTTCATACTTACATCAAACTATTGTTTGGTGTCAAGGTAAAAAAAAAGCTAAAACATTCTTCTCTGTCTTGTCATTTCCTATGTAATAGCATGGGCTAACAATAGAATCAAAAGATTAATTCTATGAATGCCTTATTTGTCTGGACTGAGGTGTGTGCATCGCTTGCAAATAACCCTTTAAAAAATCATGTGATCAGTTGATTTATTTAGCTATGTAATTAGAAAAGAGTTTTATCTATTTGACAGATTTACAAACAGAAGCCATTCAAGCAAGGTTTTCACTTCCCTTTAGGGGTGCATTTATTGTTGCCTATTTTGAATGGATTTTACAGGAATTCTCCTGTAAATATACAAAATACCATTCCATTCCATAATTGTGCGGTTACACTAAAAATTCTTTAAAAATACATTCATATCCACCAAAATTAATACATATAAGTAGATTCACAGCTGTGTAACTGGAGTCAGAGTTACCATCCATTTACTTGTATTTGCAAATCAGTCCTCAAATGTTGTGCAGGTTTGCTATAAATGTCAAGTACAGGAGCATTGATAGCATTTCAAGTACGACTGGATATGCTTGTTGTTGGATAACTCCCCGTGACAAAATATTCTGCCCACATGGTCTAGTAATTGCCACAACTACAACCATATAGCATTTGCACAGTATTTCTTATGTAGGGTTGTGTCTCATTGCCATTGGTGGGACACCACTCCATTTGGAATTGTGTCATTGTTTCCACTGCACTTACAGAGTCCCAAATAGCTCAATGGCAACACACACACACACAAAATTACTAGTCAAAGTAAAATAATTTTAAAGATCTGTAGTCAGGAGAAAAACTGAAAATAGCTTTTTCTCTCTCATTTTGTTTTTGGAACTCTAATAGGGTACTAATAACCTCTTGCAACGTCTGAAGACCGGTGATGTCCCAACCATTTGTTAACCCAAGTGAATGCGTCAGTACCAACAATTTCAGCATTCTTCTTTGTGTTTCACAGTCTGAACTGACAGAAGACTTTGGAAATAAACAATTGAAAAAGACATTCCCTAAAGGTAACTATCAAGTCCAATAAGGCTCAAATAAAATGGCTCAACTGTCAGAGTAAAATGCAGCATATCCACTTAGCTCTTGAAAGGAAAAGGTAATGCTAACCAGTTATTGGAGACAGCCCAGAGAGGTAGTGTTACAGTGACAGCTGCACAAAAGGATGCACTGCATAGCAGTGTTCAGATGAATGAATGCCAAACAATGTATAATAGCTACATAAGTAATTCTCTTCAAAGGACAAAATAAAGAGCAGAAACACACTTTGTTTAAAAGTTATCATTACTGATACTAAAGTACACAGGCAAATGGAAAAAGCATAGTTTGGGAGCCAAATGAAACACATTTGAAACACAAGCTTTGAAAATGGTCCTAGTTTGAAATGAAGATTACCTCTCCAGAAAGAATTTTAATAAAAATGAGGTCAGCATGTTTGTAAGGATTAGTGTGTGTCTAGCCTTGGGCAAATGTCAAAAAAAAAAAAAAGAAAAAAAAGAGGTAGAATATAGAATCAGAAATGCTTGGAGCTCAAGGGCAAGGCTAGGTCATTTAAACTGCATATAGAGAGCACACATGCTTCAGAACAGCAAGAAAAAAAGGACCATTCTTCTACTGCCAGATCCTGAGAGTGTAGTAGGTCATGCCACATGATGAAATGGTGGTCATTTCATTTCTGATGGGTTGGATAGGCCACTATCAGTTGCACAGCCTGCCTATCTTGTCTTTGGGCACAGTGATTTCTGTAGTTGGAGAATGTTAGAAGTTTATGTTGGGTTGGTTAAATGGATTGTTTCTTTTGCAATGACAGCCAGATGTAGTAGTCTTGTTGCTAAAGACCTGCAGTGAGAGTAATTACTTGACCTTACAGTGAGAGCAATTACTTGACCTTAAAGGAATCTCAGTGCATTTAAGTTTCAACATACATTACTTGATCTTGGAAATCAGACCAAAAGTATGGCCAGAGTCAGTTGATTGTTGCTATATAATCTACTGGAAGACAATGTTCAGTGCTTGCTGTGAAAGGGATTCTATCTCTTCAGTCCTTCCTATTATCAGTTATTAGGGTGTTACAGCTATGCACTATGAATTTGATCCGTATGTTCAACATGTTCTATTTGGTAGCAACTGGATCCCTCAAATCCAGACTTTAGCTTGAGCAAAAGGAAAGAGCTCTTAAAGGAGTGTACCAAACATTGGATAAGCTGCACATCTTGCTCACTTTTCTCACTCTGTGCAGTGGAAATTTTGTTAATGCCAGGAAAAGGAGCTGAAAGGAGAGAGAAAGAGATGTGCACACAGTATGCTCCAGACCAATAGAGAAAACGGGCTTTAGTACCTTGTTGAAATTAGATGGTGTGAAACTTAGCCACCATGCTGTTGTAAGGCAGTGTGGTTTTTGTACTCTTCCTGTGGAGAAGTTTCCTACTTTGTATGAACTAACAGTCATCTGCTCACCCACTGAGCTTGACTCATCCACCCACACCACGACACCATCCTCTGCTGTGAAGGGCTCACCAAGACAACTTCATGTGACTAATGCTTTGTGAGGGAGAGAAAGGGAGAGTGTACCAGGCAGATGAAACCCTTGTAGTTCAGACCCTATGGTAGGATGTGCACTGCAGGTCTGACATTCCTCTGTATATAGAAAAAAACAGGATATACTCCTGACTCCAGTTCAGCTGGTAATCTGAAGAACTGTGGATACAGTTATTCGTCTTGGATGTGGGATACTAATCATGGCTTGATAAATTTTCATTATCCTATTTTTTCTCTAGTACATATTAAAATCACAAGTTGGCTTCGGGATTCTCTGCTATGCTCTTATTCATCTTGTCTGTGTTGAAAAGCTATTCATCAACATGGTGGAGGGATGTATGTCTGATACTAACCTGAGAAGCTACAATTGTTACCTGCACTCTGCCTGATCATCTTATGAGAGATGACCAAACCAACAGGCTTTTGGGGCCTAATTGAGAGGTAGGGTCTTCCTCTGGGAGCCATAATTTTTGACACAAAGCATTATTTGGGAGATCTCAGACCCTGCTCTCTTAGGCACTAGCTAAGCAAGAGAGTCATCAAGTTATCAAGAACATGACAGTCAAACACACTATCTCACCAAAGGATCTTTATCTGACCAGCCAAGAGATAGCTGGAAGAAAATCACTTTTTTCTAAAGAGAGGATATACTGCCAAACAGTATCTTTCCCTGTGGTAAGAATGCTTGGTTCAGATGCCTGCCCTTATTTAAGCCTGAATTCAGATCAGAGTCCTCTATATCCCTGCCAAACACCTAATCAGAGAGAGGACATTACTAGGACCATGGCATCTCTCGTGCTTCAGCTGTTCTACGTTGCATTAAAAATGCTTCCATAACTCTTTGGAAGAGTAAATCCCTGAATTTTATCTCCAAGTATTAATTGTGCATACAGTATAGAAACCCAGTGAACAGACCAAAAAATATTCAACATACCTTCTCAGCCACAGAAGTGCTGCATCCTTTAGTTTTCAACTTCAAGAGCTAGTGACCAAATTAAAACCCAAGCAATTATGCCATTATCTCTGTATTTAGCCAATATGTTTATTTTCCCTGTCGTCTGATTCATTGAGGACCAAAGAGAATCTCCCCCCTTTACTGGATGAAGAGGGGAATGTTGCCAGCAAGGATGAGGAAAAGGCAAAGGTACCTAATGCCTTCTTTGTCTCAGTCTTTAATAGCCAGACCAGTTATCCTCAAAGTAGTCAATCCTCTGAGCTGGATGATAGGGGTGGGGGACAGAATAATCCCCCCATTGTCCAGAAGGAAGAAGTTAGTGATCTACTGCTTCATCTAGACATGAACAAGTCTATGGGGCCGGATGGAATCCACTCAAGGACACTGAAGGAACTGGTGGATGTGCTTGCCAAGCCACTCTGCATCGGAACAAAAGCCACTCTACATCATCTACCAGCAGTCCTGGCTAACTGGGGAGGTCCCAGATGACTGGAGGCTAGCCAATGTGACGCCCATCTACAAGAAGGGCCAGAAGGAGGATCTGGGGAACTACAGGTCTGTCAGTCTGACCTTGGTACTGGAGAAGATGATGGAGCAAATCATCCTGAGTG
>NW_009607982.1:0-2291 GCF_000690535.1 Cariama cristata
GACTTGGATAAAGTGTCTTTAAAACGCACTATGAAAATTGTGTCTGCTCAGGGTCAGTGATTTTAAAGCTGTTAACCCCCAAATTAAGACTTTGCCTGCTTGTCTTTAGACAGTCAGTGAGGCAGCTGCAGGTGTAGACGTGGTCCAGCAGGTGGGTTTTTTTTAATCTAGCTGGCTCCAATTGCAGAAGGTGTTTATCGCAGAGAAACCATGGAAGCACAGCTTCAGCTCAGACCTGCACAGACCCCCCTCACCCTTTCCTGCACGTCCGATCCAGCAGCTCAGGTTCATACGGCCCTGTCTGCACCACAAGCGAGATCACTGAGCTAATTGAGCAGTAACATGACTGAAATAATACCAACTGCAAGAGCTTAGCACTGCTGCCCAAACTGTTGAACATCAAGCTCCACTTCTAGCTGAAGAATTTATGATATTAGAAAGAAAAGAAGGATTTCTCAGGCATGTTAAATAAACTGATGAAATGCAGAATGTAGACACAGAATATTCATTTGCTACATATTTTGGAAACAGGAAAGCATGCAAACTTCACTTACTCTAGGGTAGGTTTTGTTTGTGACCATCCATAAAGACTGTGGACATTGTAGTGGCTAACTGGGGTACCGTCTGAAAGATATTGTTGACCTTCCATGCACGGAGTTTTGAAAGTTAATCCTTGTGACCGGTATCCCAAATCTAATGGAAAGGGAACAAAAATATTTATTTTCTAATAAAGAACATTCAATAATTAATTGAGTTTCTTTTTCTTAATTTTCATAATCTCTTAGGTGTTCAGTCTCTTTTAGGTATCTATACTGTCATTAGTTTATTTATAATTATAAAAATAGCATTTCCAAAATGGCACATTTCTAATAGTCCTACATAGGCATCTTGGTCTGTATGTGTTTTAATAGCTCAGTTACAGATGCGCTTGCTGAAGAGGCTCAAAGAATAAACAAAGTATATCCAAATTCAGAAGATACTGCAAATTTTTTGTAAACACTGCCATTCATCCATATAAACAGAAAAATGTGTGTGGTGGGGGGTATGGTCTGTGTCTGAGTATTAACTTACTGACAATTCCTGAGAAACTATTCATAATAACTGAAGACAACAGTAAGCAACAGGAGTATTAATAAATAATCACTAATTAGTACTACTTTACACCAGTACTTAAGTAAAGTAAAGCCAAGACAGTGAAGTATTTCAAGTATTTGATTGTATAGATAAATGAGAGGCAATGAGAGGAGACACAAGGATATTTTCTAAATTTTTAATTAATTGCATTATTCATCTGAGAAAACTGCAAAACAGAGAACTATGTCTACCATGCCTAAAGCAAAGCACCTAGATACAAAATAGGTATCAAAATCTATATGCAGGCAAGTAGCTGAAAATAACTTTATTTTTAAGAAGTGTCATGCAGTTACCACTTCTACTGAAATAGATGGGGTTGAAGTGTGCCCATAACCTCAGAAATAAAGGGCCACTTTCAGTTAGGAGTTGTGGTTTAATATACCTAACTTTAGGCATTTACACCACATATACCGTATACAAAATGACGTAGTAACCAGAGTGACCTAAAACTTTTTGAAGGAGTGATCAGACTTACAAGGCATGTATGGTGGCATATTTAGGAGTTCATTTCTGCAACCGCCGATGGCACCGTTCATAAAAGCTGCTGGTTCATTCATGTCCTAAAAACATAGAGCAAAACCTGATTGTATGTGCTTCAAACCTACAAAACACACTAAGTTCTAAATTACAAGCAAGCCGTATCATAGAAGTCCTCAGGAGCCCTTGCGGCTGCAGTCTCAGTCTGCCATTCCATGCTTTCTTGACACATTCACATGTGGCATGCTGCAGGGATAGGGAGCCACAAAGCGTTTCAAGCTCACCATGACCCTGTCATGTGCACTTGCAGCCCAGAAAGCCAACCATGTCCTGGGCTGCATCACCAGCACCGTGACCAGCAGGTCAAGAGAGGGCATTCTCCCCCTCTACTCCGCTGTGGTGAGACCCGCTTTGCAGTATAGCCTTCAGCTCTGGGGTCCTCAGCACAAGAAGGGCTTGGACCTGTTGGAGTGAGTCCAGAGGAGGCCACGAAGATGATCCAAGGGCTGGAGCACCTCTCCTGTGGCTGAGAGTGTTGGGGTTGTTCAGCCTGGAGAAGAGAAGGCACCAGGGAGACCTTAGAGCAGCCTGCCAGTATTCAAAAGGGGGTTTATAAGCAAGATGGAGAGGCTTTTACCAGGGTCTGTAGTGACAGGACAATGGGTAATGCTTTTAAACTA
>NW_009607982.1:2378-9335 GCF_000690535.1 Cariama cristata
TGCCCCATCCCTGACGGTGTTCAAGGCCAGGCTGGATGGGGTTGTGAGCAAGCCTGGTCTGGTGGAAGGTGTCCCTGCCCATGGCAGAGGGGTTGGAACTGGGTGGGCTTTAAGGTCCCTTCCAACCCAAACCAGTCTGTGATTCTATGATTCTGTGATAAAGGAAGAACAGTGGGTCAGGGCTCTGTTCCCCTTGTGCAAACAGTGTCACAGTGGAGGAAGAAAGTCAAGATATATTGAGGCAGTGCAAATGTACAACCTAGAGCCAAAGTGGTGCCTTTGGCTGGGGTTCAGGTTCTGCCTGGTGCTCTCCTTGCTTTCCCTCCAGCCTATTCTTTTATTTCACTTAATGGCAATTTAATGCCGGATACCCTCCCTCTGAGCTTTCGCAGCAGTATGTATACTGTGAAGCGTGGCCCTCTCTGCAAGCTTCTGACAGAGAAAAAAAATCCTGAAAGTGAATGTACTTCTACACTTACAATCCACAGGCCATCAAACTTGACACTTCTTGAGGTGTTGGTGGGGTTGTTGTAGAACTCTAGGATTTCTCTCTTCCACCACTCCACTGTGGAATTGCGGAAGAAGTCGGGGAAAGCAGAATGTGCTCCGTAGAGCTGTAAAAATAGTAGGAAAACAAAACAGATACAGGATTGAAAGCATCCCGCTGTTAAAATGTTGGAATTTGTTTAAAAAAAATTTAAAATTAAAAAAAATAAAATTATTTGTTCACTAACTTTTTTTGGCTCTGTTAGGAAGGCTGCCAGTTTCTGCACCTTATTCTCCCACAGGATTTATCAACTGGTTTGCTGCTATTTTCCTTAATTAATGTGCTGCTCTGTCTATATTTGAGTCCGTAACCAAACCATACCAACATTTACCTGTATTTGTGTTTGCTCTGGCAGTGACTCATTGACTTCTACATTGGGAAGAAATGGCCAGACCTAATAGGACAAAAGACATTTTAAAATAATCAAACCACACTGAATACAAACTGAGCATCAGCAACAGACAGATACAACCATTCTTCCCTGATATCTAGGTGAATTCAAACACAAACTGAAGACAATTCAGTTTGTAGTATTTATTCAGTGTGTAATTTACAGCCAGGCATGACTGTACTTTTAGCACACTTTCCCCCTATGGATAGCACTAAGGTCTAGGCTGATATGTTGCTCATTTGGATACAGCATGTCTCTACTGTCATCCACTTTTTAAGAACAGTACCTTGGAATATATAATGTCACTGGTATTGGGCCATTTTATGAAGACATCGTCCTGCACACCTCTTGAGAAGGCAGGATAATTGGTTTCATTTCCAGAGATGGCTGGATCCTACAATTAAAAACAGTTTCACGCTTATGCTCAAAAAGCAGGTTTAGAAATGCTGTTGAATATATTCTGCATTTTGCAATGATATATTGAAATTTAAAAGCAGTATTCAAAACTCACCAAGATAATGATAAATCTCATTCCTTCTTCTTTTATTCTGTTAATCAGAGCTGGTAATCCAGCAAAGCGTGTGCCAATGGTGAAGTCCAGTTGCCTTTCCATATAGTCAATATCTGCATATTGGACATCCTGCAGTTCACAAAAACAATTAATGTAAAATGATTTTTTTTCTTTTTTTGCCAAATACATATTTACTGAAAAACTGCCCAAATAAGTAAACTACCGAACTTTTGAATGGTCAAATTGGAAGCAGCTATACCTTTAAGTTAAAGCTATTAAGTGAATATTATACAACCTATCAGCAAGTTCAATACAAAATAAACCTTTCACTGCTGCATCGAGTACGAGGGTAGAAATTAATACATGATAGAGAAAAAAGTCCTGGATTAGTACATATGCATATGTACACAGGAACTGCACATATGTTACCATATCTATAAGGAAACAATGGAAATAGTTGTTCTGTATTGAAATAGTGATGCTAGTTACATTTAAAATGAAGTGTCACATTCAATTTAGAGTATAATTTTATTAGATTTATGTGCTATTCCAACTTTCCCAGCAACACTGTGCCAAATCATAGCTGACTTGACACAGAGCAATATACCATTGAAATGATGCCATTTCATTTTCTTTCCTGCTTGTTTTTCTTGTTGATCACTGCTCTTTCATAGCCAGCAGGGCGAGAGCCCGTGACTGACTAAGGTATCTGGGTGCTCCTTTAATAAGAATTATAAAGAAAATAAAGCAGCTTAAGGCCTACATTTAACAGGGCCTGGAGTGGGCAGAGATGTTGAGCTCTGGCATAAAACATAGTCTGCTCTACTCTACCATGGTGGTGGTTGTTTTGGTTGGTTTTTGATTTTGTGATTAAGTAAGTGGTCTGAGTTAATACTATGAAGCCAAAAGTTCAGGCGTGAGCTCATATGTTAATTGCTACCAGCGTACATAGGGAATCTCAGCTGCCTTCATGTCCTCCACCAGCTGGGCAATTTCTGAGTCATTCCTGTATCCATAGCGGCACAACTGGAATCCCAAAGACCAGTAGGGTGGCATGACTGGTCGTCCAATCAGCTAAAAATGAGAGAAAGAATATTTGCGGTTAGTGGATGAAAACAAAACAAACCAACCAACCAACCAAAGACCAGCATTAGTTTGTAACAGAGTAAGAATCCTACTGTGGTGTACTCCTGAACAACAAGTTCTGGTGTTGGGCCCAAAACCATGTAGAAGTCGAGGATTCCTCCAATGGTGCGGTATGTCAGGGCAGGGGTTGGCTGGAACGTCACATCTGGAAATGGAGGAAGTAAAATGAGAATAGCATCCCTGGATTCACCGGTATTGCAAAACTCTGACCATAATATTAAAATACATTGACAAAATAAAGTGGAGGTTTTCTTACCCATTGCATTGCTGTTAAGCAAGAGAACTCCATGGGCATTGCCATCTTTTTCAAGAGCCATGTAAAATGGCTGATAACCATAGGAATTCAACTTGTACTGCAAACAAAATAAAATATATTTTACTGGGGAAACATCACAAGCATTCACTTATTTACATTTATTAATAAATTTAATAGAAGGTGAGACACAACTGCCAAACGTACAACAAATAAACTCCAAAATTATATACTTAAACCCTACATACCTACAAAACATACAGAGCTTTCAACTTCACAATTTGAGTCAGTCTCATTCAGACTGACCAGGCAGGAAGGAAAGCAAAGGTTTACTGCCTTTAAAACTTGCTAATGAGAACACTCTTCCCCAGGATAAAACTTTCCCTTCTTTTCAAACAGTAGCCGGTGTCTATATGATCAGGAGATGCTGGTGACATTCTGTTATCTTTCATTTACTCAAAACTATATTTGAACCCGAACTGGAAATTAGAGCTATAATTAACCACCACTATTTAATTGGACATTCCCTGCAAATTGCAATCATTGTGCATTCTCATAGGAAATAACACAAGTAAACACATAGATCTAAGATTTCTGAATTACCTCTGTAAGTACTAAATTAATACCAAAGTAGTAGGAGTTGTCCTGACTCGTGTCTGTCTTTCAGAATAATTAGCTGAGAAGAATACAAAAAGGAGGAATATGCTGTTATTTCTAAGCCATTTGTTGTCTTCCAACACCAGACTTGGGGCCTGAGCTGCACACATTGGTCTTTCTGGTCACAAGGGACAGATTTAGAGAAGACCATTGCCATTGAGACACCGTTCAAATTATAAGCCACGATTAATATGACCAAAGCCAATAGGCATGTCCAGTACCAGCAGACATCCACTGGACTTTAAAGTCCTGCTAAAAAAACCCCTCTGCACATTAGGCTGATTGGTCCAAAAGCCACATTTACTTCTACTTACAGTAGGAGCCTGGTCCCTTGTGAACATTCCCCAGGTGTGCCAGTTCATATTACGTCGAAACATGGTGTGCTCAGTTTCTCCAAATCCATATATATACGGGCTTGCTAGTAAGGTAGAAATCTGAATGAACATGTCACTGAAGGTGAAAGTGGGCAGCTGTGAATCCCAACTAAAACAGAAAGAGGAAAATGAAAACAAGAATATAAAGTCTTCAGTGCTATGTTCAGCTGGCAGACACTTTTTTTAAGCTACTCTCTTTCTCTGTAAATCTCACTCTTCAGTAAAGATACAATAAAACTGTTATGGTTATCAAGAAAACTTAAAAGCACATGAAATGGGGATGTCTAAGAATTTAATACACAGTTTAGAGACACAAAGTCCTCTGAGTGTCTCAGGGAGATACGGATTATGCACAGGCATCATGCACAGCAAGTTGCATCATATTTTGGCAATTTAGTGAGAAAATGTGTTTCAGGAGAGTATGATCATATTTTCCTCCCAGGCTGATCCTTGATGACACATGGAACACATTAAATAAGGTGCTTTTTACAGTTCACTGGACTTTTTGTGTAGATTACACTGAAACTGTATTCATAGGTCTCATTTTTTGTAAATCAGCATCTTTACAGTCAGAAACCAAATTGCAATCTGATGGTACTCTGCCAAAGAATTGCATCATTCCGGGAGGCTGAATTGCGGTCTGAATGATTACTCTGATTGGCAAAAAGGAACTCAGCTTATAATTAAGTTTTGAGTATTTTAAAAAATTACATTAAAATTTTTTTTTAATAAAAACCATAACATGCAACTGCTAACATCATTGTTCTCTGTTTTCTAGCTCTGACTTAAGCTTAATCAAGGAAAGAAATGAAGCACCTGTCAAACTTATTAACTGTCATGTTACCAGAATCCATCTGCAAGTTAGTTGAGGCACTACTTCTATTTTTTTCTTTCCTAACCATTTCCTGAAATCGAACCAAATGATCAGTCCTTAATGATCAGTGCAGTGGTCACCTAAGGAAAGTTTTTGGAAGTGTAGAAAATCATTGTGCCTCCCAGAGACTTGGGAACTACACAAGAAATGGCCTTTGGAGTTGTCTATGTTCTGCACTTCAACATGTTGTAGAGGACTTTTAGTAAGTGTCAGACTATGAAGTGACAGGGGAGAAACTTTAGATAATTACGAGAAAAAATAGGATATTGCTCAGGGCAGCTTCTCCATACTCCCCCTGGTCAGTGTTCTCATACAATGCAATGGTGAAGCCATCTCTGCCAGAGGAGCATTTGACAGACAGAGCCATTTCATGGGAAGGATATAAAAGCCAGTTTTAAGGTATTTAAAACACAGTACACAAGAAAATGCTTTGGCTTGAAAAAAGCAAACAAAAACAAGTGAAATAAAATAAAATTACTATGGCTTACATGACTGTTCCTGTACTTTTGCGCCGAATTTCTATACCAAACGAGTCTGTGTATATTGCTACTTCATAGAGGCGTTCCTTGTCTGTGTTCGTTGGAGAGCTCGGCAGATTTAGTGGTACCGGAACCTCATATCGTGCATTTTGATAATCATAAATCTATGAAGTAAAAATCAATTCATTTCAATGAATGAGTTGTTTGAAATCTTACCTATAATGATAGAAATCTGAATCTGATAGAAAATCGTTGAAAACACTTGCTGAGATGAGTATTTTTCTTTCAATACGCATTCTTTAACCAATTCTTTCACAGTATTTGGGTTGGGGAAAAAAAAACGGATTTTAAAGATTTATTTTGGATCAGGAATGACTTGTCTAGTTATTTATATGATTTTAAAGTATATATATGTATATGTTAAATATCTTTCTGATTCATCTTTTAGCCAACTTTGAGAGATTCTTTTTAAAGTTTTGTGTATTCTGAAAGCTGATAGAAGTTAGTTTTTGATGCCTGACCATTTTAAGGCATCACACTTATTTCAGTATTATTAAATGCACAGCAATAACGTATATTCTAAACAATAACGTATTAAAAATTTTAGAATAGAAGTAGAATAATTAATTTAAAAATAAACTGTACAGTCATGATAACACTTATAGATAAATTTCCCTGTATATTAATAAAATATCTTCAGTTCCAGAGCTTCTGGTTGACATTACACATATACATTAACATTATACCTTTGATTCATATAATTTCATTGTAAAACCAAGTACGAAATTCTAGGACAAAAAAAAGATGCAAGCTAAGAGCAATAACAACTACTTGGTTAGAAGAAGAAATGTGTTTAAGCAAGGGTGCTACTGTCTGTGTAATATAAAATTTACTATAAAAAGCCTTTATAATTTCCATAAACAAGAATATTTTTTACGTTGGGACATTACATACTCATAGAAATTTTGAAATGACATTACCTTAAATTGTAGCATGTTGTTGAGATGATATTTCACCTCCAAGCGTAGTGTACTAATTGGTGTAGTGAAACTCTCATTAGTGCTGGTCTTGGCACTGTTTAAGGTGAGGTCAGCTGTCAAACCTGACGAGGTGTATTTTATTTGGTCTACAGAGTAAGCATTGTGAAACCTGTAATAGCAGGGTGGAATATCCAAGTCTGATGTTACCGGCTGCAAATAAAAATAAGTTACAGGTTAGTGAGATACACTGGCCTGCTGTGGTTTTTGTTAGTTACTAGCATGGAATCCAAAGCTCCCATTTTTATCAGATATCTGTCAAACATAAAATTTGGGGAAAAACTTATTGCAATTAATGAACAATAAAGAAGAATAATAAAGGAAAAAATACAGAACTCATTGATCTCTACACCAAATCAGATATAATCAAACCATCCAGTCAAGGCTGTACAAATAGTTCAGTCAGGAAACTGAATCCTTGTACAATGAAGGTGGATTTAACTTCCGTATATCTGTGATCTTCAGCTCAATCCCACAATATGGCTTAGTCTTGGCCTGTTGAAATTACTAAAGCTTCCTCCCTTTTAATCCTATTGCTCTCTGCTCTCTGGCTGTCTTCAAGGGAATATGCCCAAAACCCATTAGATATTCAGGCAACATCAGACGAGACCTTTCCATTGGCTTTATTCACACAAATTATCCTTAAAATATCCGCTGAGAATTACATCCTATTTATCTAAGATCTCCT
>NW_009607983.1:0-1207 GCF_000690535.1 Cariama cristata
CCATAGACTTATGTATGTTTAGGTTCCTCAGGTGGTCTCAGACCTGATCTTCTCTGACAGTGGGAGGAACTTTGCTCCCCTAGTCCCTGCCTTGTGGTCCATCCATTTGAGAGGTGTGGGAAGAGAGGTTGCCAGTGAGGAGTGAGGCAAAAATGTTGTCGAATACCTCAGCCTTCTCCTCATCCATTGTTACCAGTTTTCTGGTCATGTTCGTCAAGGAGGTACACTTTCTTTGACCTTCAGCTTCCTCATGGGAGGACACAGAGAAGGCAGAGCCAAACTCTTTTCAGAAGTGCACATCCATAGATGAAAAGCAAGAGACAGAAGCTAGAACATGAGAAGTTCAGACTAGAAATAAGTAAAAGGTTTTTCACCATGAGTGTGGTCAAACACTCTGGAACACAGAGGTTGTGGAGTCTGTCTGCCTGTACAAGTCTGTGAGTAACTTGCTGTAGTTGGCCATGGAGGGTGGACACGATGATCTTCAGAGGTGTTGAGCATCTTCAGCCACTTGTAGTTCTCTGAAATGGCTTCTACACCAGATCATGCCAAGAAACTCAATGCTGAATTTTTTTAATTTGCTGCTGTTCAGTGCAAATCAACAAAAAGCAATACCTACACAGTTCCTAACTCTAGATTCTCAGAACAGAGATGCTTCGCTGGGCAGTACCATGTGCCTCATGGTTGTGAAGTGCTAAAACTTGAGACAGTGCTCTGTCACGGTTTAAGGCTGGGCCGGCGCTTAAAGCGGGTGGCAGATGTTCTCTGTTAACCCCGTCCTTTCCCAGAAGGGGAAGGAGAGGAGAAAAGGGAGAAAGACTTATGGGTTGGAAACTTAAAACAAACTTTAATAAAACAGTAACAATGAAAAAAGAGTAAATAATATTAAAACTAATACTACTAATAATAGAAATATACAAAACCAATATTGCTCTTCCCAATGACAACTGCAGGACCGATGCCATGACGCAGCAGATCGCAGTGCTCACAGGGCAGGGCGGCCACCCAGACATCCCAGAACTCGACTCCACAGCAGGTGGGAAACTGGATTCAGGAATGCACGGATCAGGGATGGAGGCAGGGGAGCAAGCAGAGTCCCACCAGGATGCCAGCCATAAAGGAAATAGGGGCTGACCCCCGTGACCCCTGAGCTTTATACCGAGTATTCCCGTGGGTGGGATGGAATACTGCATTGGTCAGGCCTGGG
>NW_009607983.1:1415-1659 GCF_000690535.1 Cariama cristata
CGGAAAGCAGAAATAGTCCTGGTTTAGCCAAACCAGTGCTACAAAGATCGGTAACATCCAAACCCCCTTGCTTTCTAACTTTCCTAACCAAAGTGGGAAGCTCGGTGCAGCTGGGTAAGGAGTCCAACATAATGAAACTCAGTAACAGCAGAGTATTATGAAGCAGGCATTCTTTGCAGCACTGGGCAGCACTGGGAATGGCTCCACTATGAGTACTCCAACGATTTGGTGAACTTTCAGAGAT
>NW_009607984.1:0-25124 GCF_000690535.1 Cariama cristata
GAGCCGCGCCAGCGCAGCGGGCTCTGAGGGGGTGTCTTCAGCTGGCCAGGTGCTCTCCGCGCCGCAGGTGCGGGCAGTGTGCTTACCGGTCTACGCACTTCGGCCTTTTGTTAGTTTGTCTGTAGTGCTTCTGAGGATGGTTTGGTTTTTTTTCATTAAGGAACCTCACGTTTGGTTATATGTCAAAGAGCTTATGAAGCTCTTGGGAATCCATGAGCGTGCCTCCGGCTGCGAGTGATACTGCCCACAGCGGGGACGCGGAGCGCACCGGCAGCTGCTGGCCAGCGTGCTGGCTGTGCAGCGCGTATGTCGTCCTCGAGGGGTTATACTTAGCTACTGATTCAAGAATGGGGCCAACATTAAGAGTCAGAACTCTTTGGGGAAAGAGAGGATGTTTCAGGGTCGTTGTGAATACGCATTTACAGATGATCGGTGAGAAAGCTACCAGTACTTGATGCTAAAACAACAATGTGAGGAAGTGGAGGACTGCCTTGTATGATTAAGGTGTTTGGTTGCATTTTGTGCACATTATGTGACCTCACAGAAAACATGGTGAGGCTTTTGCTGCTTTATTTGTAATAACTACCAAACACTGTTGAAAACAAAAGCCTTTAAATGTGCATATTCTTTTCTGTCTCAGAGGTGTGAAGAAAGCTGGATCCTGAAAATTGTTGGGAAGGGATTCTATACTCTGAAGGCGGGGGGGGGGATGCTCTATATGTAGTGTGTCATGATATAAGGAAAACTCTTAATTTGCTTGTACTAGGTCAATATGATAGTCTTGCAGCTGTACTGCTGATGCTAATGACTGAAGCTGCAAAGCTCAATCTTCTTCAAAGTTTATGGCAGTTTTGCCTGAGTCAGGACTGCAAGATTCATCTTGCCTTATGCTACTTCTTGAAAGTGTATGTCTCATTTCTGAATAAATGGGTTTACTCAGAATGTGGAGGTAAATGAAGACATAATCAAGTTACCTTCGAATAGAAAAAACATTGTCACTGTAACGCTTAAGATTTTTATCTACTCCTGTGCTTGTTAAAGGCGATCTGTTTTTAAAGGGAACAGTATCTCTGGCTGGGGCGAAAGGGGGGAAAAAAACATTTTGATCTTCAGTTGACTTGGTTATATATGAAACAACTATGTAATGTTCATGTACTTCCACTGATACTTACTATTCCTTAACTTTTCTTATTGAAGGCTCTTCCACATAAAATGTGTGCTAACTTACAACTGATTTTTATTTTGGATAAGATTTTTTTCAAATGCATGCAACTTAGCAGCAAAAGCGTGGGTGTGGTGGGGTTCTTGTTTTTCTATTTGTTTGTTTATTTATTTTTTAATGAGTGGGACAAAGTCCAACTAATGCCTGAAAAGGCAGCTGGCTTTTGAATTGGCACAGGCAGCCATAATATTGAGTAGGATGGTAGGAGAACAGTATGATCTAAAGGAAAGCATTTTCCTTTCCTTAGGTAAAACTATCTGGTTTTGATGGCAAAGACTTAAGTGAAAGCAGAGTACCTGCAGGATCGTTTCAATATTTCTGGGTAACAGACATGATGAGGGAGAGCTTTGGTTTTCAGCCCAGTCTTCTGTTACCTAATCAGAGTGAGACTGCCAGTAACTCCGGGGCATGCCAACTGTGAGAAAGACTTCCATCTTATTGCTTGGCTTGGTGAGAAAATTTTTACAGTGTTTAACTTGTGTCATACTCTAATTCTGAGTATGACTGAGACTTTACTGTGGGACAGAGAATGCGTGTTATTTTTACTTTAAAGAGGAACTTAACCTGCTTCAGAATAATGCCAAATTATGCTTTAATAGTCAAACACTCTATTTGTGTCTGTGGAAACCTATAGACATGGCTAGCTCTGTGCACAGAGCTTTGGGCAAGAATCATTCTGCAAGTATCTGCAGATAAGGCCTTCACATTCTTCTGTAAAACAAGTATTTTCACCTGGGTTTTGCTGACAGATTGTTTTACTTACCTTAATTTATTCTTCCTTATTAGTCACTTATTAGTGACTTAAATACCTCACACTAAAGTAATTTTCAGTGCCTGTAATAGTGATTTCTATGCCCAAGAGCATGAAGCAATCTTTCTCTCATACATATTAAAAAAAAAAAAAATCTAAGAGGCCTTCATTCTCTTCATTTTTTTCTTTCATTCCTGACTATCTGGTTGTTTTGAGTTACTTTCCTTTCTCTTTAACCCTAAGAAAAATTACCTGCAGTACCTCTGCTGGAGTTTGTTTGCGCAGGAGTTCCCTGCTTTGGCTTGAAGTTAATTGGAGTTGTGGGAGAGGAAGTTCTGTTACTTCAGAAGAGTGGCTGCTATATAGAACCAAAATGTCTGTTTAATTTATGCTAATAAGCTGCAGTTGGACCTGCCTTAGGTGGAGTTTTAAGAATGTGTTAGGAATGCTGAGGGTACTTTGCTCTTGGCATGGTCTAGCAGGATGGATTAGATGACCTCTCAAGACCGTGTCTGCATCATGTATGAGGATGACTGTACTGGTTTGCCTTCTGTTTCTCTGACTACAGGGAGAGGAAAAAAAATAGTAAATTTTTAGGTATTCAAAGGTTGGGATTTTAATCTTCTGCTGCTTCCAAAAAGAGAGGGAAGCAAAGGAGGTCTGAATTTAGAAAACAGACACTGAACTACACAGATGCTATGGAGAAATAACTTGGTTTCATTTGCTGTAGGAAGAATTATTTTCACTTGGCAAAAGAAGGTGGTACAATGCAAAATAATCAGAAGGAAATACCATGTTTTGATATAGAAATCATGATTATATATTAAAAAAATCTAAATTTTTTTTCTAGTTTTGCTTAAGGGTGAAAGATATGACAATTTTTTGCCTTTGGCAAAAAGTGGAATGTTTTATGGGAAGGAAGAAAATTCAAAAGACTTTACTGTGAAATTTACGTAGGGAAGAAATCCTAAAGCACATGCAAATGAAATGTACTGAAAAAAGGGAAAGAAAGCATCATAAGAGGCATCATGCTAGATAAATAGCTATGCTGGACTGCCTTTTATTTCAAAGGTGAAATGCTGCACTCCAGCCTTGGTATCTTGAAACCTGAAGAACACACGTTGTTTTGACCTCTCTGAGTTTTCTGTGCTCCTGAAGGCCTTTCCACAAGAAACAGAGAGCACAGTGCTTTTATGATTCTGTGAATATTTTTCTCATGATCTGTGATTGTGTCAAATCTTTACTGGGTTCTTGAATAAATTGTATTTTCCCCTGAAGAGAAGCTACTTGCCCTGTTTTTCTCTAGAACTCAAATTCAGCTGTTAACTTAGCTTGGTGAAAATAATGTTCTTCAATCCATAAGATGCAACACTTGTTCTCTGCTATTACTTTCTGAATTATAATATGGAGTGTTTTTGCTCTACCTCTGCTATTACTGATAGAACAAGATTGTCTCCATAACATTCTTAATTTCTAAACTCTTGTTCATTGTGTGTTTCTATAGAAGACCTTAAAGGCATTTACCTGTGAAGGATGGTCACGTCTTCTGTATTACTGAAAAGACCTTGCTACAGCACAATTTTTACTTGGATATTTTTAAAAGATCGTGGTCGTGGAAACTGACAGTCCTGCTTCCCCAGTGGTATCTAAAAGCTGAACACTTTGGCAGTGCATAAGTGTCTAAACATTTTTCTCACATCTGGACCCTTACTGTCCTATAGAGTAATCACCCACACTTCCAATTTTAAAGAATAAAAAAAAATAAAAATTGCAGCAAAAATGACTTTTCAACAATTCTGTTTAAACCACAATCAGGTACTTGTGGAGGAAAGAACTAATGATTAAAAATTCTAATCCATTAAATGGTGGAGTAGAGAAAAGGACAGATAGTTAAAACAGCACAGAGGAGCTGAGGCAATTATTTGAAGGTGCTGACCTTTTCCAAGGCTAAGGAGAAGGCTATGTCTAGGAGTGCTGTTTTAATTCTCTTTAGAAGTTTCAAGGCTTTTGTTTTCTTGCTGGTATGTCTAATCATGATGGCAGTTCCAGACTGGTAGAGGTGGTTTTTTTGGGGAAGTGGGGTGGAATTTTTCTAAGGAATACTTGAGTTGTTTGGTGATTGTTCAGTTGTAAGTACTTAGATGTGAAGAAAGCAGAGACAGAATGAACATATATCACTACTAGGAGTAATTTGTGGCATGACATTGGACTTTAATCACACAGGATTAAGCATTAACTAGTTCTGTTGGCTGAACTTGTTCTGTGTGTTCTCTGCTAAATGCTTATGCTATACAGAAATTTAGTGAAACTTTTAGTAAACAAATGTGTTCAGAATAATCTTCTGAGTATTTGGATCCTAATATACAGCAGGAAGTACTGTTTTAATATAAATATTTTTCTTCAGATGGAAGAATTAATACTTTGTACTCTTGCAGTTCTGATCATCTGTGTATCTTGCCTTTCTATATGTTTTTCAAGCATCTGGAAAATAGAATCCCTCCAGTGAAGTCACAGACGACCACGTGCAATTAATTTAAAGAACATATTATTTAACTTCCAATCTAGTTGACGATTTAGTAGAATTAAATGATTTTATTGTCAATTGCACAGAGAACTTTCCTGACATATGAACAAGCATTCTATATCAGACTGAGTGTTCTGATGGCACTAGGTGTATATGAAAGATGTTCTGGGAATTTTCCCTGGTCATCTTTCATTGAGGGGAAAAAAAACAAAACAAACCTCAGATGCATACTGAGTCATATCGTGCTACAGCAAAGATTGCAATTCTGCATCTCTCAAAGGCAGACGTTTCTATCCCTAAGGAGGTAACAAAAAGTGTTGCCTGGGGTTATTTATAGCACAGAGTCATATCCAGGGGCTGGAGGACACCAGAAGAAGATTCTTATTATGAACTTCTGATGACAGTGTTTTCAGGCACAGACCAGATCTTCAACACCAACTGTGTTATAAGCACCACAGGAACAATTCTGCAGTGAAGGCTGAGGAAGACCTGAATTAAAAGCCCTTCTGTGGAACTTAAGCCAAAATATTTTGGACTGATCCTTGAAAAGCTTGTTATCAGTTTAGGTTTGTGTTGCTTTCTTAGTAGCTCTTGTACTGTGTATTTCTTCAACTTAAAGGTGTCTTGTCACTGATACATTGTTCATCTAATAAGATAAAGAATCTGTAAAGGAATCATTTTTTCTCTTGTGTTACTTTCATTTTGCTTTCCACGTGGTACCCTTCTTGAATTTTACTGGCGCTTATGTAGACTAGCTTTAAAACAACATGTGCATCTGCATGTTGTGTGCTGTGTCATCTTCCTGAACTTTTCTACAGGTATCTGAATGTATCCTAAATCAACATATCCTTAAGACTTACTGGCTTTTGGTAAGACCTTAACTACCTTAAGCCTGTTGTAATATTAACTATGCTTCAAAAGACTGTACTATGGGTTTTAAAGTTGTAAGTAAAAATAACCAAGCTTGTTACATTATAGTTGTCACTTTTGCTTCCTTTGAACTGCAGATGGAAATAAAGTATGCAATCATTTATGGATTTAGCTGTTGAAAGTCACTATGAACCTCCTATTTTCTTTGGTTTGCAATGTTAAAAAACAATAAACACTCTCTTTCAATCTAAAGTTATATTTGCATTGAGTGGGGAAGAATAGTGGAAACTGTATCCACACTGTTTGATTTTTGTTCTTTGTATGCTCAGCAGAGTCTCTGAAGAGCATACGTGAGCGACAGCTCGTGTAGAGTATCTAGGTAGGTCTTTCAAACTGCTCTCTAGAACATCTTTCTAGTTTCTTGACTATACAGGAAATACATTATGAAAAAGGGTGTGTAAAATAAGACTGAATTTTCCCCTTGTGCAACATATCACAGTTCAGTGTAATTGATGTACTGTGTGCCAATTCCTGGGGTTTAATTTGGTTTGGTAATTTTTTGAGGATCCATTCATTAACTCTTAAGTACTCATGTCTGTAGGATAAAATTCATGATCTTATTGGTACTTGAGCTGAACCGTTGCTAATTAACCCAATGGCATTTTCTTGTGTTGAGAACAGCAGTGCAATGTATCTACATGGGCTGTGGCTTTGGCAGTATGTGTTTACTGTGGGTAATTTTGGGGACCACAAGTATTTAATTTGCTCTGTGCATTTCCAGTGAGCCTGTCAGGACAGATATGAATCATTTGAAGTAAAATAATTATCAGTATTCCTTTTTGCCAACATAAGTATGAGGCATCTCTCACCAGCTCTGCTTAGTGATGAAATTTATTTTTAAAACTTGAGGGAGGTTCTCATGTTTAATTGACTCTTTAAAAAGCTGGGGATATAGAATAGAGTGCATATTTGGTAGTAACTGGGGCTATATGAGAGTCTGTTATTCTTCCCCCTCCCCCCCCAATCAATCAGAATAAAAAGTTGAAAATACAAAGTCTCCTGTGAAATGGAAAATTTAAAAAAAAACTTTTAAAGGTGTGGGTTTTTTTTTTTCAAGTACCTTCACTTTGGCTGCCTTGCAGCCCTAAGAAGCAAAGTACTGATACACTTCTCCAGCTGAAAACTAAATTTATTGGAATCGGTTCCACTGAATATTATTTAGCTGTTTCTTATCCATTCTAAAACGGTCTAGGTGAAGTAAACTTTAGGAGGTAGTAAGCAACAGTAACACCAATGAGTAGTCTTTCAGTGAGTGAGGTTTGAGTTACTGGGATTTTCTTAATGAAAGAAATGTCAAATTTATCATTTTTAGTATTTTTTAGATGAAAAAAAATTTTAGAGGCAGAGTCACGTCTTCAGTGTCAATTGTGAATTCCCTAATTAGGGAAGGGACTAACATATATTTGCTTGATGTTTGGCTCAATGACTTATGAGGAATGGGACTTCTAGATGCTGCTTCTGTATAACTGCTAGTAGCTGAAATGGCAAGTGGGCAGTTTACTCAGAGCACTTACACTTACTTGGAAAAATAGACTGGGATTTTAGTTTTCTTTGCTCTTTTGACAGTGAACATGTAAGATCTTTAATATATATCCTGGAGAGCTTGCAATTGAAGTTGGTATCTTGATTTGTATTGTTTCTGTGGTTTGTTTTTTTTCCAAAGTACTAAAAACTGCAACTGAGATCTCCCGATACCCTGTCTCACTGAGCACATTTAGTCGTAGGGTATTTTATCTAGAACTGTTGGTATCCTAACTTCATTTTCAGGAAGGCAGAGGTTTGTCATCTTTCTTTGGGGGAGTTAGCGAGCCATAGCTGCCGCAGAGTTCACTGAGCTTGGTTTAACACCTGCTAGTAACTTGTGTCCACAGAAGAGCCTTTGAAAATTTCTTGCAATAATGCGTAAAGAGCATTAATATTTAAGGTATATGCACTGTATATTTTTGAATTACATGGCATGTAATTGGCATCTAAAGTGGCATCTAAGGAGCATATCTTAAGAGCAAAGTGCTATCTATGTATTCAGTTGCTAAAATAAATAATGCGTCATGTAAGGTTTCTCAGAGGTAGCAGTAAGTTTAAGGATGACGTGATCTGTGAAGCTCTATAGACTTCATAGCTCTGAACTGGTGGAATACTTATTTTGTGGGGTTTGTATTACTCATAATAAATAATAAAAAGCAAGTTACTGTTGAAAAGAAGCTAAATATATTTCCTAGAAGATTATATATGGAAGAACTAGGTTCTTTGTACCTTGTCTCCAAAGAATGTGAGAGATCTGTACAGGTTTCTAACTGAATGTAGATTCTCAGTGCAGAGACAATTAAGGATTGTTGATTCCTGATTCAACGTATTGGTAAGGAACATGTGGATTTTACTCCAGTCTTCAAACTGATCTGCAGAATGCTGCAGTACGTGTTAAAATGAAATTTGATTGACTCCTTATAGCATTGAGAATATCTAGGATTATTTTGGGATGTGAACTGTGTGTTCTGATCTTGCAGACAACTCTGAGATTGTAATAAAGATGTATGCTTGTGAAAAACATCCTCTTGGTTCCTACAACTGCAAACAGGATATGAGAAATTAACTGTATGCTAGCCATGATTAATTATGTTATGCAACAAATTCGTTGAAACTGCACTCTGGCTATCCGGTCCTATACCTTAAGATAAAAGGTGAAATTTGGGCCCAAATAAACAAATAGTTTTTGCCAGTGACTTGGTTGATGTTTCTTGAAGAGTTCTTGGAAGAGTGTTTCAGGTTTTCTTTGAGTTTTTGTATATTTCTTTGAGTTTTTTGTGTTTTCTTAGCTTGTTCCCACCCCTCGTTTTCCCCTTTCCTGTCATTTTTTTCCTCTCTATCTCCACAAACTCTTGAATTCCCTAACTCAGTTTAATCAAATGCTGAAGTCCCCGGTACATATTATGGAAATTATTTTATGGAATTCTTTTATTTTAATTATGGAAATTAGGGTAGAGAAGAGGGACTCTAATTAGGCACTCACTGATGGAAAAGCTGCAGTAAGAGGCCGACAGTTCTGTCTTGTTTGGCACAGGAGGAAAATGGATGCCGGTAGCTTTGGTTAGAGGAAGGAAGTGACGGTGTTAAGAGAAGGTTGATGTCACAAAGGACATGGCAGGGTAGTAAGAAGGCTACAGGGGAGGTTGCAGCCCATGGGCAGGCTTAATTTGATCCACTGCTCGTGTAACAACTCCTCTCACAGAAAAGGGGTTCTCTAGTGTTACCAGCCAAATGTGTGTGGCAACTGGTTTCTTGACCTGTCTCAGCTTCAGTTTCTTTTGGCTAAGTTGGAATGGGTGAATTGGGGTTATCCGCTCTTGCCTGAAAAAGAGGAAAATGTTAATTTTGTAGATGTTGAAGGAGTGATGAAAAAACTGGCTGTTCATTGTGTACAATATAAGGAGGAGCTAGTATTGAGCATTCATTACCATTGAGTTGAGTGGTGTGTGCTGAACACCTCTGACAGGTCAGCAACGCACATGTGTGTTCTGAGGGTGTGCACAGGAGTAAATGAGTCAAATGGTGGTGATATTTGCCGGCAGCGTGATATGGAAATGCTGCCCACTGCATCACACAAATCTTCTACCATCTGTTCACAAGGGTTTGCTGCATTGAGAGGAGCAGAAAATTGTATAATTTTCCTTATGCTAAAGCTTGTGGAAGAACTTCTTTTGTTTTTTTCTGTGGATATTTATTTTCTCTGAATTCAGGTCAAGTGTCTTTATTCTTAATATTTTGAAATTTCCATGGATGGTATGAATTTAAAAGAGACTTAGTTACATAAACAATATCTTCTTCCATATCTGATTAACATTGATTTTTTTTTTCTGTTTTGCTTTACTTTTCCGCCAAATATGTAAACCCAGTAATTAAAATAGCAGGACAAGCAGTCTGTTATGTGGATCATATGGTATTTTTTTGTCTTATTGATAGTGTAACCAAAAGGGATCATGTCCCAATGATCTTGTAGTCATAGTTATCACACAGTGTATATTTTGATTTTTTTTTTTAGAGTTAGGCAGATCAAATAATCACAATCACTTCAACATTTGTTACTGATGGGTGTTTGACATTATTCTTGGTCAAATAACCTATTTAAAACAGCTCTATTTCTAGTACTGACTGTGCAGCCCAACTAGGGCTGTGAGGTCTTCTGTTTGTATAGTGTCTCAGACTACCAGCCTTTAGTATCAGATACTATATTGTAAAGGTACGGTTCGCTAGTCTTAAATACAAGTTTTTATTAAGAAGACCAGCTCTGTAATAGCAAGTATGTGTAGGATCATTCAGCATCTTTGCCTATTTTCCCATCTGCAAATAGCTGTTTGGACACCAGCTGTGCTGTATTACTGAACCATACTGAAAAAATCTGAGGTACAGCATATGGGATCTGTAAGCAGTATATGCTGATGTTCAGATTGTCTCTAGTTTTCTCTGTCCCAACCCCTCTTTGTGCCTCATGAACCTCTTCTGGAGTCATCAGCTTTCACTTAGCTAAAAAACCTGCCAATGTTTTTTGTGATGAGAATGGTAGCAGCTACGTCTTACCTTCTGCCTCTCCTCTCTGGGGTCCCTGGAGCAGGAGACATCCAGGCTGAACTTCAGTGTTTTCCAACTGCTTTTTGGCAGTAGCACCACAGTACACCTTGGCTGCAAATAGTGGGTTAGGTCAACCTTGAATTTGGCCTGCTTTGTGTCGAAGAGCCGAAGTAATGCTGGCAGGCTTAAGAGCAGCCAAGTACTCTCCATTTGGTTCTTGAGCTGGGCCCATTGCCAGTACAAAGATTAATTGTTCCCTTTATGTCTGATCATAAATAAATAAATAAAAATAACGTTAAAAAGGAGAGATGCCTAGGAGAAATGGTTCAATGTTGCAAATGGCAGGATTATTTGGTCTTGCCATGACCAAGAAATGCAGTAGATATAAATCAGCTATTTTGCAGTCTAGTTATATAGTAATTTATTATGGTTTATACAGCTTAATTTGATGCTTGGGTGATTACACCTCTAGCACCAGTGTAAATTCTCCATCTGTGCAGTTGTACTAATGAAGTAAAGAACTCAGATTAATTTATAGGGCTGGCTGTTGACCGGAATCCCTGTTCTGAACAAAACTCTGAAACATTTTATTGAAAAAAATATAAATCAGAACAACTATGAAGAAGGGATTAAAAAAACTCAAATGTTGAAGTAATAATTCTTTTTAAGTATTTGGGAGTATCAGACACTGAGCTGCCTGAAGCACAATTTCACCACCCCCACCCCCTGAGGTGGGCAACTTGGTAAACCTGGGAGCTGATACTGCAAAAGCACCAGAAATCCTTTCCGGCTCCAACTGCAAAGACTGAAAATGACTCTAATATTTTTTTTTAACGGTGTGAAGAGGTGAGAGGGTTTATGTATTTTGCTATATAGAGCCCAAAGGCCTAAGGGAGTTGTCCTGTTATCTGCACTTTTGTTCAGTCATTTTACAGTCATGTTGACCTGACTATACAATTTGTATATTTTGATGGTAAAGACATACATGCAATGTATATAAATTGCCAATGTATTTAAAAAGCCGTATCTACAATATGGATCCACTTCTAAACTTTGGTCTCTTGACTGCTTCAACTTCCAGGGAGCAGAATGTTTGAATGTTGCTGGTTTTTTTTCTCTTGTTTCCAGCTGAGAGAAACTGAACAGATGGGAGTGGGAGAAAAAATGGCAAGCCAGCACAGTGTGATTAACTTGTGGGGATTTTGGGGGGTGGGGGTGGGGGGTGTTGATTGTTTTTTCTGTTTTGTTTTGTTTTTAAATTTGGGAGGACAGTGCACTTACGGCAGAAAAGGCAGCAAAAATATGCAAATATGTTTTGAATGTTGTTTGTCCATGCCTCAAACTTCTTCAGTTGCTACCTGGATATAGTGGGAAGGGAAGTAGTCTGTGCTACTCTATTTAGAAAGGGCTGCATCCACAAGATAATACAACCACCAGCATTTCAGAACTCTGCCAGCTGGTGTTAGCTGTGAGAAAGTTCTGTGATTCACTTGGTGAAATGTTTGTCATGGCAACCGAGGAGCTTCAGACTTGTTGGTCCAGTCAATGGTAGAAACCACCATTCGTCTTGCCAGATGTGATGCTGGACATAAAGGAAACTTCTCATGATGCTACTTTTAAGTCTGGTTACTTTGCCCAATGTGATGCCGCTGTAAATTATTTTTGCTTGTAGTTCCATCTCAGGATTCAGCAGACCTTAAATTTGGTATTTCAAAAACCTGAAATAACTACTCAAGTATCAAAATTATTCATTAAATTTTACTTTACCTTGTGTTTATGGTAACTGATCAAAGGAGAAATGAGTTTTCACTTTCATTAAACTCTCTGCTCTCCGTTTTGGAGCAAACAGTAGGAAGACTAGCCCGGGAATAGGAATAGGGTATCTAGAAGAAGAAGGAGTAGGGGGAAAGCTGTAACAATGTTGAATTCTTTTCTTCTAATAGCTTCTTGGGGACAAGATCTGCAAGGTGGTATTCCGATGATCTATGCTAGCCAAAAAAATATACCTTTGTATAGCTTTGTTCTCAGTTGTGCTGTTCTTAAACACTTACTATTCAGTTTCTAGTTTAGTGTCCCAAAGTTCAAGTCTGTCCCTCCTTGCTAGTAATTAGTAAGTGGTAATATTGCAAAATTGATCAGAATGATTTCTCAAGGAATATTCTAGTAGCTGCCTTGGAAAGGAAAAATGACTAAGCATCCTCAGAGGCATCATCACATAACATGTTATGTTCCGGGAAGGACACATACTGACAGAATAGATGTCTAGAGAGACAAAACAGAAGCCTTTCAGACTTTAAGCTTTTATAAGTTAAAGAAGAAATCTCTAGGGACGTAGATGATTGCAAAACAACTCCCCTCCCACCTGTAAAACTGAAAGAGTACAAAACCCATTCAATATGCAAGGCTATTGCAATTTACATAGTCCGAATCACCTGTTTAGGAATAGGGCTTCCTACATCAAGGGGTGATAATGGAAAAATTCTGCCCTCCTTGGTCTCAAGAGAGCCAAGACCTTCAGCTTTCTCTATTAGTCTAAGTCAGGCTTTTAGCTCTTTTTTCCAGAAGTATGTGGGTTTTGCTGTTGCAGAATTGACAGATGCCAGAGACCCTTCAGTTATGAAGTAATTTTTCTGATCCCAGAATATCTTTCTTAATACTGTAATCAAGAAAAGTGTATTTAGACAGAGCCTATGCCAAAGAGATACTTTGGACCTTAGTTAATACACACCAGCACTGCTTTGCTGTCTTTAACAGATCTGTATCTGCTTACATTGTTTCAGGATCATTCTCAATCTCATTAAAATGTCATCCAAATAGATATCCATATTTTCTTTATGCATACATATGTATCTCTTCCTTTTAATAAAACATAAACCATGTATTTTAATATCTACTGAAAAATATAAGTAGGGAGAAAAATTGCAAGGTAACTTTGCTGGCTTGTCTGTGCCTTACTTTGACCAGGCTGCTTCTGTTCATGTCATCTTGCCAGGTTTCTTGGAGGGATACATGCTGAATGTTAAAGTTGCGTAGCACCAGGGAAGGGGAAGCAGTAACATACATATCTTATGTATGTAGACATTGCATATGTATTGTGTACATATGACCCTATAGAGTTGCGTGTTAGATATCTGGTGTTAAAATTAAATCACGGAATAGTAGAGGAAAGGGAAACAAGCTTTCTATCTTCTGTCAGTCAGCGTGCAGTTTCCGCAAAGGGAAGCCTTTGTTAAGTAGGACATGATGAGTTTGGAGTGATGTATGAAAGAAATGCAACTACCGATGGTATAAAACTTTATAATGGGGTGTACTGTTATTAGCATAACATCTTTGTATTCTTTACACTTAATTTATTCTTGAAAGATTGTGAGAAAGAAGTAGAAAATTTAGTCTTTTTGAATAATAATCAATTTTCAAGAATCAAGGGAATGGGTAATGCTATACTTTTTACCAACTAAAATATCAGAGATTAAAAGTTAGAATTACTAATGGGAAAAAGTGCTTAAACTGGAAGGCTAAACTTGATCTCAGTCATTTTAGATTTAAAGCAATGTTTTCACAGCTGATCTTTCCAATACAAAACCAAAAGAACTAGTTAGATATTGCATTTAGAAAACTAATATTGTTCTACTCTGGGAGAAACTATGTCTTATTTTATAATGAAAGCACTTCAAAAAGGTTGATTTTTGTCCTGAATGATTTATTGTTTGTACATCTTTTGTTAAGTGATTAGGAGGCTGACAGCCTGACACTTGACAAACCCCTTCCCTAAACCTAAGGAAAGAAGATCCTTTTAACTCATTTACTTTATTCAGACTAAAATAGAGCATTGCTTGTGGAAAGATAATTTACTGGCAGTAAATTCTGTCAGTGCTGAATTTTAGTATCAGTTGATTCAAAAAAAAAAAAAAAGATAACAAAGGATCTGTTGATTTTTTTTTTTCTTTTTCTTTCTCTAGCCAGAGGACCACGTTTCCCTTTTTGTTCTGTTTGACACCAACTAATTAGGTCGGTCTGTTCTCCGAACGACTGCCTAGAAACAGTTGCTTTCATGTATTGTTATTCTATGGCAGGATTGCCTTGCCTGCTAAATTGAATCCTATTCAGTTGGAGTTGAGGCAAAGATAGTATTGATTCTTGGGAAGACACACAGAACTCCTGAGATTCTGTACTGCCATTTATTCATCTATTAAAATTTAATGCTGGTCCTAAATATGTGGGTATTTTATGAAGGCTTGGGGATTGCCAAAGCATGCTGAAGTATTTCCACCGGAAAAAACATGTAAAAGGCAATTAATTGCTGCCTTTTTTTAATAGAACATTAGTGACACCCAGTGGTTATATTCGGTTATGGACTAATATGCGTTACACTATTTATTTTAAGCCTTTTTTCCTTTTAAAAACTGGAGCTCACAGAACCCATCAAAACTGTTTGAGGTCTGTGTGCTTTACTATTTTACACTAGTGTTGTTCCCCTTTTGTACCTTGCTTTTTTTGTTAGGACTTGAGTAGTTGTTTTCCAAATACATTTAATAATTGATTAATGTTTGCAGGGTGTTTTAAAATTATTTATCTTTTTACTATATCAACTGTTGCCTTATTCACAAGGAAAAACCTGCTGCTGAAGTTAGTGTTTTGTCATACTAAGTTATTTAGGATCAATTTTTGGATTCAATTTGTTGCAAGAAGTCTGAGCATTTGTCTAACAACGCAGACTTGGAAATAAATCTTCTAAATAGAGATGGTCCCAAGGGTCCCCTCGAGCAGAGGGTATGAAAGGACCAGGCAACAAGACTCCATAGCCCAGCAACACAAAGGTGATATGCTCTTACTAGTAGCTTTCTGGGCTTTAGAAAGTTGCAGGAAGAAAGGAAAAGATGAGTTGAGAGGGAAGTGGAGGAGGAAAAATAGGTAATCTAATATGTATAGAAACTCAGTTTATGAACCTATCCCTATACAGCTAGGGGATGATGTAAACTTTAAGCTTCATGAGGAAGATTTGGGTTCAATTCCTTACTTTTACATGTACTTGGGCAAGTCACATAGTCCTAAATATGGCTGGTCTTCATCTGTAAAGTGGTGATGTCAATGTCTTCCAGGTTTTGAGAATAAATATACAGTATTTTTTGTGGGAGCTAGGCCAGTGCAGTTTGCAGGTGCTTGATTTGGTGGACCTAAACTGTACCTTCTCTCTCACTGAGAAAGGAAAATGAATCTTTCACTGATAGGGAATGGGAGGGAGGAAGGCTTTGTGGAGGAGAAAGCTTGTTGACATGGATTTTAATCAGGATAAAATCCTACTACTGTTAGGAAAGACTATAAGACTTCAAGACTTCCTTCAAAGGCAGGCATTGTTTACCAAGTATGGTAAATCCAGCAGTTTCTTTTATCTCTGTTTTAGAAGGAAAGCTTGGCTAGGATGACTTATGACCTTATTTCTTCAGTGTCATTGCCTTTGTATGAGTTTTTTCAAAACTTCTATTACCCTTGTTTCTTAAAATGAAACATCTGTATGTTTCTTGCCTGGCATGTGCTGGTCCCTTTTCAGAAGATGCTAAGGGTAATCTGAGAAAGCATGGCTGCACTTTTTCAGCATGTTTCACAAGATGCTGTTGTGAAGGGGCTGATTTTGAGTCTTGGAACAAGCAGCAAAATGAACTGACCATAAACCTGAAAATAGTCACTTGACCGTCAAAGCTTGCCTCTTGAGCACTTAATGTCTAGAGCCCTTATATCTGTCTTACTTTATTAAGACTTGAGCTGAAATATTCAAATATGTTTTTTTCAGATGCATGTCTCTAGCTACAGAATATATTTATCATATCTTCCAGAGAAATGAGTAATACCATGAGGAGCTATTTAATCATGAGCATAGAGATTGCTCTGCAGATTGCTGTGCTCTGACAATGCCAGTCAAGATGGAATAAGAAACATGATGCTGGGAAACAAGGTATCAGATTCATAGTTACTTACAAAACAGTAAACATAGCCTGTACTTTCTAAACAACACGAGGAGAAATGTGTACAGAGGGAAGCAACAGCATCTGTTCTTATTATCTAAACATAGCAATACAAAATTAAAACTATAACTTAGTTCTTTGTGATGTCTGATACGTCTCATCATGTTATCAATACTGGGAGACAACCTTGTTGAGGAGACTGGAATTAAGAATATTCTGAAGGAGACTGAGTTATTTAACCCTCTTTTATGTTTCGAGTTCTGAGCATATATTCAGTTAGGTTATGAAGCTTGACAGGCAGTCACAGCCAGCTCCAGACCTCTAAAAACTCATTATCTTAAGCCTATTCTGTGTTTTAGCAGTTCTTCCTGGTATAGTTGCACAATGTATTTTGTTTTGCTGCCAGATAAAGGCAAGCTGGTATCAGCTGAACTTGTGAAGGTGCAACATGTCTGTGGTGTATGTGTGTTCCAGTGTGACAACATTAACATAGCTGTGATAAGGCATGTTTCTTTCACATAGACGTGGCCTTAGGCTGCTAGCTTCTAGCTTATAAATGAGAGGACTTCTATGCACAGGAGGAGTTTTAGTGGAAGAGATGGTGCTGTGTGGGAGCCTACTTAAAGACAAGAGATAAGTGAATGGAAGAAGATAGTGAGAGATCAAGTGAGAGAACAATATGCCTGCATGCCTCAGCAAGATGAAGCAGTGATGCTTCACAGTGACAGCTGTAGGACTTTTGTTGCTCAGTGTGACATTTCCAAGTGTTACAAAGACAGTCTGTGTTCTGGTTGTCTACAAATCCCATCTGCTTTAGTGACAGGTCTTTCAAGGAAGAACTTTCTAAATGAAGTATCTGCCTGCTGTTGTTCAGTTGACATCACCAGAAGATCATATGGATATGCGGAGGCCCACCAGTTTTGTGGGCTTAAATGTTTTTGCCTTACCAAGTGGTTGAGTACAGGCTTGTACCGAGAGTATAGATGCAAGGCAGAGTTTGGACTGGAGCACAGCTATCAGTTCAGGTAGCATAGAGTTATCACAATTAATGAAATGACATGGTTTGCTCTGGCAGATTGTGTATAGACTTAGTAAGTTGAAGTCAGATTTTGATCTCTCTAAATAAGAGCCTTTCTCTTCTCAAATCATGACTGATAAGAAAAATTTCGATAAACTGACAAGAGAATTTCTTCTGCTTTTGCATGAAAAATCTACAGCTGAGGACATGTTTTAAAATTCTTAGCTAGGTTCAGCTATTTGGAAGAATGGAATGTGGACTGGATCTCCACCCACAAAAGCCAATGGTAGGATATACAGGAACATCAGTGTGAAGAGGAATAACCTCCAGAAGGAGTAGGCATCTTCAACAGCACCTCTGCAACAGCCACTTTCCCTTTAAAATAGGGACACCTCTGAGTAGCATGGTCTGAACAACTTTTTTATAAGGAGGCTGTGAGTTATTTCAAGAATTTGTTAGACTCTACCAAAATTTTAAGTCTGAGGGAATGAACATTCAGAATGTAGTTTTTAAGTCGTCTTATTTTTTTTGGTGTACAAATCAGACATAGGCACTGGCTAGCAGAGATGATGAGGTTGGTACCAGGGATCCAATTTTCAAGCAGTTGTATCTTTCTGTTGAGAAGTGTTTACAGTTTCTTGGCACTAGCAGGCAGATAAGGGAAATGGCTGAGGCAGCGTGGTGGGTTTTTTTGCCAAACTGTTCATTTTTGGATAGAGAGAATGTCTGAAAAATTTCAGTCCCAGGGTATAAGTTTCAAAAAAATTACGCATATGAGAAATGCAGTATGTAAATAGAATGGGTGGAGTTGTTCTTCTGGGTTGCAGCCAATATAACACAGTCTTTTCAAGTTCACTTCAATTCTAAACAGCTGTTTGGTTTGGTCTTGAATAGGACATTTACATTTGGTATTCCTGCCTTTGGATACAGGAACTTCCAGTCCTTATTGTAAGAAAAAGAAACACTTATGTGCATGGAATGTGGATTTGTTACCTTTTATTTGAAACTATTTTTCTTATTAACCTTCTGAATTCAGAAGAACAAATCATACTATCAAGGGGCAAGTTAAATAACAATTACACCATAGAAAAAGGGGAAGAATGAGAAGCTTACAATTCTTGATCAAGCTGTTGGTTCACGTGTATTCATGCAAATACACATTCATTATTCACAGTTCACAGTTGCTCAGATTAATAACATTCGACACGAACAATTCAGAAAAAAAAGAATGGGCTAAATTTAGCAAAGTATTTATTTATTACAAATAGTAGTATCACTAATTTCAGATGAATAGAAACTGTTTCCAAACATAAGTCACTGCCAAAGACTGCTGAAGTATTTCTTTACATTTAATAGATATTTCTCAAAATGAATCAGCATGATAAGTTGCAAAATTACAGGTTTATATATTTTAAAAGAAATATTAGCATTTACAAAACACAGCAGTAAATTCAAACTAAGTCTACCTGTAATAAAATTAAAAATCAACCTCAGGATTTGAGAGGTGAAGTAGTCCTTAAAACAATACAAAAAATTCTAAAACTGTTCATGCATACACCATCTCCTACCGGAGTTAATAATTATGCAGTGACCACTGCTGCTGGTTCTGAGTTTCTTCTGTGCAGGGATTGATTCACGGACTCTGGCGCGGGTAAAACCAAAGACCTTTGTTTACAAGTTTGTGCTTATATAGATTCACTAGCTGTCCACGCGCTCTAGTTTGTTCTTGGATTGGTTAACCCCTGCTGTCCACACGCTGCGGCTAAGCTTTTAATTGGTGCTGTTAATCAAGACACGCATCTTCTAGTTTGGGTCTCACAGCTGTGCTTCAAAACATTTTTATCTTCAGCTCCCTTTCTGCGCTTGCTTCATTACTTGCTTTCTCAGACTATTTCCTTCAAGGCTATGTTGTTCAAGGTCGCTCACAACACTCCCTGTGAATCCCACACTTCTGTGTACGATATTAAAAAAAAAAAACAAAAACAAAACCCAAACCCCAAAACCCCCTGAAACCTCAAAACAAGATGTAGACGGGTGCGTAGTCAGAGATTTACCCAGCAAGGGAGTAGCAACTGAGTGCACAGATACTTCTGTGGAAAAAAATATTTCCAGATTTGAATGTGCAGCATAGGAAGCAAAATGATGGCACTTGCAGTTAAGGTAACAGTTATAAATATTCTGCTATTAAATAACATAGATTCAGCAAATAATCTGGTTTACTTGTATTAAGTTTTAAAATATTGACTGAAACTTTTGAAAAACACTTATCAATAGGTCAAAATCCAATAATGTGACATATTTTATGGCACATTCTAACACATTTTACAATGGTATTGGGAAAAAGCTCAGCAACAGTTTTATATTGGAGCTTGATCTAAAGCCTATTTCAATAAAAAAAGATTGATTAGCCATTTGATAGGACTGTATCTTTATCCTTTAATTTCTGGCATTGCCCCAGTAATTATTAAAAGCTCTAAAAATACTGTTTTATAGAAGCTGTAACTGAAATACGGTATTTGAGTATTACTTATTTGAATGGAAGGGCTGCCACTAAAACATTCCCTTGGGAAGAATCATACTTCTAATAAATAGAGTGCTTATATGGGTTTGCTAAATGGATTAAACTGCTAACAACTGATGGGTACTTTATGTCCGCCAAAAAAGAATCCTTGGAAAAAAGAGCCCAAGGCAAAGGAGACCATCTCTTTTCATTTGGTAGTCCCCCAGCCTTGCTTTAAGGTAAAACTCTTTATGAAGAGGCCAACCAGAGAATCTACAGAAAATGTTTAGGTTACTTGGGAGTAGATCTGTGCTATTTATGCAATCCGAAAAAGATCGGTTTGCAGGAAAAGACACAGAAAATTGCATTTTTTTAAATTACAAAACTTTGGAGCAATATATGGGAACAGATTATCAAAAAAGCAAGTCTGAAGTAAGGAAGCATTGACTTGATTTTTATCTTTTTTAAAGTGCTGTATGCCATTGCTGGGCTCAGTAGACAACCCGTGAAGAAAAAGGTCGATAAATGTTCTTCTGTGTTCAGTTCTTGTTATAGTAAGACAGCAATGCAAAGGATTTTAATGTTTTTGACAATCTGAAGAGAAGCTTGAGCCATAGGATAGGACAAATACAAAAGCGCTGGATTGTTACTTCCAATCCAGCATAACCCACAAGATCTGGATGGCACAGAATCCCAGTCACTTTTCATGCTCGTTTTCCATTCCCCTCCTCACCAATGCTTACACTTGGTCTTCACATATTTAGATAATCACTTCCTTGCTGAGGAATGACAAAGAAATGACAATCATTGGTGCTGTTCATTTGAAGAGTTTGGGATGTGTGTGTTTTTCTCTTGAGAAAATTGTTGGGTCAGTGTAGTGGACAGACATAGTCAGTGTAGTGACTTACTGGGAAATGCGGGCAATGAGTAGACTAGCTGTGTTTCCTATGTACTGTTGTAAGTACCCTTTTTGTTCTTGGGTTTATTTGCATTTTGTCAAAGATGTATGGCAATTTAGTGCATACTGCCAAAGCACTTAAAATGTTCAGTGAGTTTTGATTCCCTGTTCAATACTTTGCTTGAAGAAAACTGTGACCTTTTCATTTGGAAAAGGGAGACTGCTCTGAAGAACAGCTACAGCAACATCTTTTTGAGATCACATTTTAAAGTAGCAGAAAATACTGGATTCTCTTATGTTCTTCAAATTAAAACTGTAAAATTCTAACCCCCAAAGAGCTGCAGAGAAATCAACCAGCTGGGATTTGCTCTGAAACAGCTCTGCAGAAGTATCCCCTACTCAGAGGTTTCAGGGTTTATGATTGATTGTGCAGCTGAGTGTGAAGCTTGCAGAGTAATTTGTTTCCTGTTCCTCTCTGGTTTGGTTTCCTTTGCATATTTCTGTTGATGTTACCTCAATTTTCAGACATTCTGCATTATTTTTTGTGTTCCTCTACCTATTTCTTCTGAGTTGAATGAATCTGTGAATAACTTTCCATTTGGTTTTGTTTCTTGTTTCCAGTCACTCATCATATGTCCAAAATTCACCACTTTGAAACTCATTCTTGAGAGCCCTTGCCTGGATTGAAAAAGTAGTGACTGTAAAGATGCCAACATTCTTTGTTCTTATGGTATTGCCTACATGTTCTGAGTGGAGCTTGTTTGTCAGAAGGCGAACTTCAGCCCTGCTTACCATGTGGGCCTAGTGTGGATCAGCCACTTGCAAGGGAAAACTAGTGACTCATACAGATTTTAAAATGTATTTTTATAGTGTTTAATGGTTATTGCTAGACTACAAGCTTTTCCCTTTTAAAGCTTCTGGTGTAGAGATGAGGTATTTTAGCGGGTTTCAGTTGAACAGGATTGCTGTGCTAAATATTAGTTGACCTTCATCTGAAGGATCATAGTAGTCCGTAATAGAAAACTGTCAATGTGCGAACGTAGGCTGATGCATTGACATGAGGTAATCCATACTGTTTTGCTGTTAGTGTGCTTGCTGCCATGATTCATGCTAGCTGGCACTCACCCTGTGTGCATGGGGATAGCACAGGTAGGTGCTATTCCCAATAGGCAGTACTGATGAAGCTTGGCAATATAAAGTACAGGCCTTTTTATATGCTAGAGTCTATAAGACTGAATAATGGTTGGGTGACACAAAAAGATTTGGGGTCCCAAAATAAGACAGTTTTGTTGGTATTGTAAATGGTTGCATTACAATAATATTGCCTATAGATGAAACATCATGGACAACCTAAATGGACAACTGTGCAAAATCCTTTTGCATTCTAATTCTGCCAATGGAACAGCTGGTTTTGATGTCAACAGACACAGGACAATTTCTCATCTGACCATCCAAATGCACTTGGGTAAGCTTTCCAGGTTTATCCCCAGTCCAGAGACTTGGGATTGTCACAGGGGTTGTGTTGATCCAGCTTGAGTTTGTGTTCGTGGTGTTTTGTTGTTTTGTGTGGGTTTTTCGTTTTTATTTTGTGAGAAGTAGACAATATTGAGGCTTGGAAAGATGAAAGTTTTGGCATTATATTTGAAAGTGTTTTGTCTCTTTGGGCCATAGGAACAAAAGAATTGTAGCAAGGTCCTTCTGCCCTTTTAACCTCCCAGCAACAAAGTTGACAGATGGTGCCCTTTGTCTTGGCTGGCTGCATACCAGCTACACATGGGTACAAACGAAAGAATTTAAAGTACTGTAGAGCTGGAAGGATAATACATAATTTTTTTCACAAGAGGAGACACGACGTAGGAGGGTGTCTGAATCAGGCCTTGCTGATTGAAAGCGATTCTCAGGATTTCATGGGGTACTACTCTTCCATTTAATAAGATCTTATTTTTTGACTTGCAAGTGGGTTACTGTTTTGCAAAACTCATTACAGTTTGTTCTTTTCAGAAAATGGGTTCAATCATGATGCAATTTAGATAACTAAGTTGAAGACTGTCATCCTAAAGTGTATGATGTAGCTATTAAAATAAATGCCACATTTAAGAAACTGTTTTTTGATGTGTTGTTCATTCCTTTTCTGATTGTTCTTCTGAAAACTTGAGGGGAATTTTGGTAGTTGGTTCTTGGAAACATTGGAGTGGTTTGAATCTGGATAGGTATCCAACCCAAATTCATCACTGTGTGTCAGTTGTATTTTGGCAGCAGATACTTCCAACAGCATGGATGTGTCTCAAAAAATTAATGTCTGCATATGTATTTCCTCTGTATAGAGGTTTGCTTGCACATGCTTAACCCAGAACCTCTGTAGTCCATGTGTTAGGGAAACCTCTTTGCAGTGTTACACACTGGCATGAGTTATGCTAGTTGTGAAATATTTTTACAGAGCAACCAATTCCACCAGTTCTTCATCTTAGTAGACGGTTTTCTCCAAATTAGCTTGGTTACTTGCTATGCTATTAGAGGCTCCAACCATCAGTTTGCACCTAAGCATTAATTTCAGCATCTCTAGAAGCTAAAATTAGGAGTTTATCTTGTATGTATCTATGTGTCGAAGTTCTTATAAAGTAATTGCATACTTACTCTTTTTTTTTTCTCTGCTTTAAGAAACAATAGGCTTCTAGAATTTGTTCAAATACAGCATTCCTTCCCTCCTTTCTGAAAAAAAGGTGCCTGGAAAGAAACAATGTGTGCATTAATCATGAAAATTCAAGCATGATCGTTTTTAAAGTTGTCAACATCTAAGAGTTTAACTAATAACTGTCATAATCCCTTGACTTCAGATTGCAAGTCGCTCAAAGTGAAATTTAATAAATTGAGGCAATGCAGCATTCATTATAAAAGCACTGAGCTGTGTTTAGGTTAAAGTCTTGACCTCTCCCAGCAGGAGGAGTCGGAGAAGTGTGTTATACTACTTCATCTTTATGCATTTTTGGATTCTGTAGTAGGATGGATTTTCCAGCAGAGGGCAAAGTATACTGAATTATCGGGAACTGAGCTATAATTTTGCAACCCTTAGTTTATCGAAGCTATATGCAAAACTGAAAATTCCTGTTGCTTTGCTTAGAAGACATACTTACTTGTTCTGACTGATGTTCTTTTGAAATGTCAATATATCTTTCTGCCAAATTTGTTACCAGTAATTTTTATATAATCATTTCTTTGATATTTTTTTAAACATAATCAAATAGCTAAGTGCCAGTTTTATAGCATTTTTTTGCCCACATCCATAATAGTCTGGTCTAATGAGTTACACTCTTCACTGATTGCAGTGATAGCTGTTCCTTAATTCTTAATTAAACTATGTTAAAATATGCTTAAAGGGACATATGTGTCGTAGCATTGTTTGTCTAGTCATTATCAGAGTAATCTATGGGTAACAGCTGAAAAAAACCAACCAAACAAAACGCCAAAAAGCAAACACCACTGCATCGTTCGTCCCCCCTGTCCCGCCCTCCCCCCAAGAAAAAACCCTGAAAAAACAAACTCCCCAAAACCAGAGTTCTCTTTGTTAGAACAGTGTGTTACTTGAACAGAAATGTGAATGAAGAGTACAGGATGCTCTGGATAAAGAGCAAATCCCTTGATGTGCCGAACTTGGTAATAAGTTTTTTTTTTTAATCACTGTTCTTCCTTTACTGATCTCAAATATGTTCTCTTCCTTGCCCCTTGCTCAGTAAAGCACTTTAGCCATGTGCTGAGTGCTGCTGATGGTTAGTGATTTGTTGGCAGTGCATGGCTTGAAGTATGTATTTTAGTCTATGGAGCTACTGTATGAAGTCTTTTAGGTGCTATTTTATGAAAAAGAGTAGTGTCATCCCCAAAGACTTTTAAGCAATAGAGCATTTTGTTGCAGAACATGATAAATTTTGATCACTGCTGTCTCAGCGATTTCAGCTTTGTTTTAAGAGACTGTCAGAGAGAGAGTGAGTGGTGGAGGTTGTTTAAGCTTTAGTGAGGCCACTTTTACACTCTAACAAAATTAACCAATATGGAAATAATTATTCTGCAATAACTACATCATCTGTCCTTCTTGTGAAAGTGGCCATGTTCAGCAGTGAAACTGACGGCACTGGGAATATTACTGGATAACTTGTCCTCAGAGACCAATTCCTGTAACACTGTCAAATTACACAATGTCAGTGCAAGGTATTGAAGAACACATTACAATGACAAATTAGAAGTGCAAGGTCCTTTGAATAATGTAGTTCCTGTGAAGGTGGAAACTCATTTCAGAGTAGCTCTTGGGACCTCACAGGCTATCTGGGATTTATGAATATGGCAGGTATTTTGCTTTTAGGGTCTGGAGGAGGGGGGGACTGTAGCTCTGTAGCAAGGCTTTTGTTTATGAGATGAACTTGCTTGTTCATATGAGATGGCAATATATCCTGCTGCCTCCCTACTACAGGGAATTTGCATATAACAATTGTTTAGGTAATTCTTTAACTCATAGAGCAAGAAATGAAAATTTAATTTACTCCAATAAGGAATTACTGCAACTCTGTTAGTAGAATCAATGATGTATAGAAAAGGACAGTTATAATTCTAAACCTTTGCAGGGATATAGCCTGCTTAGCCGACACTGAGTATAGTAGCACTGAGCAGGTGTTGGATCTCTGTGAAAGGACACTGAAAAATTTCATAACTGAATGGTATTGGGGACTGGGACTGAGCAAAATGTCACAAGTGGTGTTCCTCAGGGCTCAG
>NW_009607985.1:0-28574 GCF_000690535.1 Cariama cristata
GAGGCGTCCCCCAAATTTCCTTCCTCTGTAACAAACTGTTGGGGCGTCAGGGGAAGGAGCAAGTTTAATTCTTGCAGTTTCAGAGTTTGAAGCAGTAAGGGAATGGCTAGTGTTTATTAAACAGGAAAGAACACCTGCAAACATATGGAGTTGTGTAGCCAAACCTGGAAAAAAGCTGTGGCCGTCCCTGATGGCGTGCGTGCATGCAATTGTTGGTGTTTGTCGCTGGGTCAGGATTTACACCGAAGCCTTTCCGTGGCAAAAAGACTCCTCAAATTAGTGGAGCATTATTTCTCTTCTAGCCAGGACATCTAAAGAAAAAAAAAAGTTTTAGGGGAAGATCTGTAGTTTGTAGATTTTCTTGCAGGTTGGCTTCATTACCGTGTCAGTTGGCTCATGGTCTTTATTGGCTCCAGCCATCTCCCAGAAGAGACAAAGTCTAAATTTTGAGTTGTCCTGTAACAATGTCATCTGAAATTATCAAATTATATGCTTAACTAATTGTTATAAGATTATTTGTTATAAAATTGGAATGTACTGTTGGAAGGCATGATCGTTAATAGAGAACTTTGTTCTTTTTTTTTTACTACAAGTTGATATGCCATTTTTCTTTATTATTAGGAAATTTTTAGTAGCTTTGAGGTGTGCTAAGTGTGGAGTGCAGGTTCTGGGATTAAAATGCCTGTTTTGCTTGTTGTGGGGAACTGAGTCAGCGGTGGCACAGTCCCTTCTGGTCATTTCTGGTTGTAACTATTTGGAGCAATAGTCTGCAAAGCTAAGAGCTGGCAGCCTGTGTTTCCCTCCCCTGCCCCATGTTGGAGCGGTTTATCATCTTTCAGTCTTTTGGCAGCTTGAACTTGGATAAATCATAGTTGTTAAACAGGCCTGTGTTTTGTCCCAGTAAGTTTCATTAAAAATATTGTCATTAAAACACATGCACCAGAAATATAATTAGCCTGTGGCTCTCATAACGCTATTTTCTCAAGATTTTTAGGGGGGAGAAAAAAGGGCTCACTACCTATTCAGGTGTTATGGAGCTTGTACACGACTGCTGAGTATGTGGTGTAAAAGGATTGCCTCTCTGTTGTACTAAAATTTGAAATGTTCGGCATTTCCCTGTACCTATAAAAGCAGGAGTGAAATAAAACTTTCCCCCTAGTGTTCTAGGATGCATTTGCATCATTCAGGGCTTCAGCATGAAAACAGAGTTATTTTTACTGCAAGTATGATTATTTTATAAGCTACCAGAAGTATTAGAAGGAGTACAGTAAGGGGCAGATGATTGCTGCGTGAGTAGCGGTGTCTTTAAGATGTTCCTGCTCCTATTATCAGCCTGTTGCTGGAGCTGACCATTCCTCCCACAGTGATGTTTTGTCTGCATATTTCCTAATCAACCTCAGGCAAAATTAGCCACATTTGATCAAATCGTTTTAATAACTGATAAAAGCAAGTCTGACTGATCATTGATGGAAGAAGTTAGTCAGCAGACTCACAAATTACTCCACCTCTAACCTGGAGGGAAACTGATGAAGAACAAGGGGATGGTTATCCTCGTGTGGTCCAGCTGTATCTAAAGAACATCTGTCCATGTAGCTTGGTTTATGTTCTGTACCACCAAGAGGCTGACTGCTGAAGAAAGAAAAGCAATAAGCTAGATGATCTGCAGGCTTTTTTCCGCCCAAATTTTCCCATGATACTGTAACCTTTTAAGTGGATGCTGACTTCTGATTACCTTCAAGACTCCCATCTTGGAGTGCCACTTCCCATTCCCGCATCAAACAGGACTGAGGAGAAGGTAGTGCTCTCTTCTCGGTGGGAGCAGCAGGCAACTGCCTGGAGTGGGGCCGAGGGGATCTGCGTGTCAGGCTTGGACTGGAGTGAGGAAAAGTGGTTTTGCTTATGCTAAGTGTAAGAATGCAATCTTAGCACACTCATACCAATACGGACAGGGCATCTAGGAGTTCAAAGAAGGATTTGGGGAGTGCGAATATGCAGTGATTAATAATGGACAATTACCCCGGGTCCACTGAAGTTCTTTATCTGAATTTTAGCATTGTAGGAATTGTAGGAATTTGATTGTATAACTCTCCTTTTGCTACAAATCTATTAAAAGATTTTTCCTTACTTACCATTAGCCTGAGTACGACTGTGTCTGTTACTGATAGCCAGGCTGCTTCTAAGAGTTCAGTTTTATGCATTATTACTAATACAGTAAAGCTGATTCAAAGAGGCACATACTCAATTAAAGACTTTGTCAGGCAGTCTAATATGATCAGCATGAAGGCTCTTTTTTCCCCATCCAGACTCTTGTCTCTTCAGTATTCACAGAGATGATCCGATCATATCATATCATATCATATCTCCTGACAACAGTGCTGCAGCTCTCTCTAGTGTAAGATGTGTTGTATTTTGCAAAGGTTGTTGAGCTGCACCAACACCGAGCTGGGAAAAAAAGATGCCAAAACAGTTGGAAAAATAATAGATTTTATCTTTTTTTGCCTGAACTGAATAGAAATGCAAAGTTGTGGGAGAAAAAGAATTTTCAACAGGTTTGGTAGAATGTGTAAATAGCTTTGTTATAGTCAACCAGAAAAAAATTGTTTGCAGTTCTACATAATACTTCATTTCTTTTCGAGATTATTTAATTCTTTTCTACTTCACTTTTTTTTTTACTTTATTCTTTTACCTTTTAAAATTAGCTTAATTTTTAAAAATATTTTCTTCGAACAAAAGCAAAATATCACACATTTTGCTTAAAAACATCAAAACAGAATGTTTCAGTGTGTCCGAAATAAAGCATTTGGTTTTGAAAACACTGAAATAAATATATGATGTATTTTTTTTTTTTTTAAGCAGCCAAAGCTACTAAGAAGATTTGACCTAAATGCACAAATAGTTTTTGTCCCCTTAGAAACATAGTTTTCCAGCAGATTTATTATTTTACATCTGTTTCCTAGCTCTGTTTTGGAAGTAAAGCTAAGAAATTATTTTAAGAGCAGGTAATTTCATTTTAAGTTAATAATTATTAGTATCTTGTAGTATCATGTAGTAACTTCTGAAGAGGCAGTATTTTGATGCTATCCTCAGCTGTGCATTTCAGAGACCATTTATTTTTATAAAGGCTTTGTAGGCTGTTGAGGTAGATTAATCTTCCTGGGAATTTCAACTGCTGTGGTGCTCAGTGACGGCCACACGTGTGAACGCCGGAGCTGGATCAGTACACCACAAAACGGGCTGTTGAGGTGGAATTAAAGGAGAGCAAGTGGAAAATGTTCTGTCGTTATTCATTGGAACATACAAGTGAATTTGCTTTGGTTGTGTTCATAACCCCTTTATGTTCTTTTTATGCCATCTTCCTTGTGCTTGAGGTTTACTAGTATGCAATGTGGATTTAAGGTCAAATGCTCACAGACTGTGAATTTTAAATTTGCTTAGACTTGAGAATTCCCACAAGATTAGGAGTTACACTTGTTTAACTGTGGGAATTACATTGAACCGCAATTAAGTAGCATAACTAAAATTTTGTAATTCAGATAAACCAGTTATAGAATAAATGGCATTTGCCAAAAGATCATTTAAATTAATAAATAGATCTAAGAACATCGGGATCTATATCCACAAATGGAAACTGTTCATGACTATTCAGCCCTTGGCAGGAGTAGGAGTGTGAAATGGCAACATTTTCTGTTAGTGCTCAGCATCTGATGATTTTCACTATCTGAGGCCAGTGAATCAGATTCATGGTACAACAGATGAATTGTTGACTCACGTTTATGAAACAGTAGTAACAATTGCTACTCTTAATGTGTCTGGCATTTTTTCTAGTCTGTTTAACTGCATTGTAAGTCCATGTTTTATATGCATAGCCTTATGATGAACGTATTTTTATTCAACAGGTTTGCCTGTTTGCCCAGAGCTGACTCGAGAACACATTCCTAAAACCAGGGATGTGGGTCACTTTTTGTCTGTTACTGGGACTGTCATACGTACCAGTTTGGTGAAAGTTTTGGAGTTTGAACGGAGTTATATCTGCAATAAGTGCAAGCATGTGTTTGTCGTCAAGGCTGACTTTGAACAGTACTACGCATTCTGTCGTCCATCAACCTGTCTTAATGAAGAAGGCTGCAACTCAACCAACTTCACGTGTCTCTCTGGAACAACCTCTTCTCCTACCTGCTGCAGAGACTATCAAGAAATCAAAATTCAGGAACAGGTAAAAAAAAAAGATGGGAAGGTATTAAGGTATACATGTCTCATAAAAAGAAGTAATTTACTAAAGAAGGCATTTGGGGGCTTAGTTTCCTGCTGGCATAACGTAACTCTGCTAATTTTAGTGAGACTGTTCATGGTTACATCAGAATTGAGTTTATCCCATTTTTTTGGGATATCATGTAGATAAGTGGATAAGTGGATAGATGGATAAGATGGATAAGTGGATAAGATAAGTGGAAAGATTTTACAGACTTTACTGTTATTTAAAACAAATGCCTGAGAAGACTAAAAGAAGCCAGACAGCCTGTTAGTCAGAGATTTCCAGTCAAAGAGCTAGAAATATAGTCACATGTTGACTGGGTGGAAGTACAGCTAAGGTGGAGGAGTAAGAAACAATTGGGCTTCTTTTTACAGTAGTGCATAACTAAGACAAAACTGGCACAGGGAAAAGTACACTGTAGGAAAATTGAGAATAAGTAGGGTATATTGCAGGCAATGTTTCTGTGTTTATTTATATGTTCAGTGCCTTTTTCATAAATCTTTTCTAAGATATCTTCAGCTGTTTCAGGGTTTTGATTTTGTAAATTAAGAGGATAGTGGTGCCAATCTACATGCAAGATGTATGAATGTATGAATGTATGAAATTATAAATGAAACTCTTGAAAGTTCAGAATAGCAAAAAAGTAAGGGAATAAAACTTTCTAGGAAAGAAGTCCTATGTTGCATGTTCATGTAATTGTTGTTTCTGACATGGTTTCTAAAAGATTTTTGTTTGTTTGTTTTACTGTGTGACACACAGATCTCTATGATGGGAAGGATTTTCAGCAAAAAATTAAGCACAGTAAAGTTAAACTGGGAATGAATGTCACTCGTGTTTTCTACTGAGCTCTGCAAGTAACTGTGTACGTGCCACCAGTACTGACAGTGATGTGAACTGCCCGTGGCCATTTAGATAATACACAAGGGCAAATTAACCTTCCTAGGCACTAGCGAGTGAATAAATCTAGAATTCTAGCATGTACGAGCTGTGTGGCAGAATGAAAAGGTACTTCTGATCGTTGTTCTTGTGCGTTGCATATTCTAAAAACTATTGCAAGATTTAAGTGTAAATGGAAAGATTGCTGGGTGGAAATAGACTGTGACAAGATTGCACAGACTTTGCCCTGCAGAAAAGAAAAAGAATTACAGGAGTTGCTGGCACATTTGTCAATATAGATTTCTCTGGTTTTGTGTGATTTGTTTTTTCCTGTTGTTGTTTTAATCCTTGACACCTAGGTGTAAACTTATGTCTCAACCTATCAGAGTATAGTTAAATACCAGAAAAACATAGAGAATAATTTTTCAGTATATACTTCAGTGAAGGGTTATCTAACCCATTGACATGTTTCAGTACCCAAAGTAAACTCTGTATATTGAAGAAGTGTCTAAAAATATCTCAAGCCATTGACATGTTGCAGTACCCAAAGTAAACTCTGCATATTGAAGAAGTGTCTAAAAATATCTCAAATTATTAAAAAAAAAATAATCAGCTCTTTGAAATGACCTCTTTTAGTGAGCTTTATTCAGCAAGACACTGAAATCACATACCACCTCCCAGGATTGAGCACCTTCAGCTAGTTTAATACTCAATCCTGTTTCCATTAATATCAGCATTAAACTTCCACTATTAAGTTCATGGCAGCAGTGGCATGCTTACTGTGTAAGTTTTGTGAGAAAAAGCAAGGACTGACCTCAGTTACAGGAAAGGAATGTAGGTCCTTAAGCCACAGCAGCTATAAATGGCTTTTGAAAGGAGCTATTCTTAAGAAGTACTTTTCTTTCCTCTCTCCTAGGTTCAAAGGCTGTCTGTGGGAAGCATCCCTCGTTGCATGGTGGTTGTTCTGGAAGATGACTTAGTGGACAGTTGCAAGTCTGGTGAGGATACAGCATATATCACATAGTTTGTAACACAAGCATTTTTATTTTTCCATTTGAGATGAGTCTTTGCCAAGTAGGCTGTCAGTGCTGAGGGCCTGTTGAATGAGATATGTTGATCTGTCATGTTGCTGTTTCAGCTTGGACGTTAGCATTGCAGTTGAAGACTATTCTAGAAAATGTCATACATGCCCATGTTACATCTTGACTGTTTGACAGATCAGTTTCTATAAGTAATGTGTTGTGACATACAGAAAGTATATTAGATCTTGTTAGTGTGGGAACACCAAACCTCTCGAGGAAATTGGTCCATACCATCACACAGCGTGTGGTCCCCCTCTGTAGGTTTGGAGAGCTAGGTCTGCTATCTAAGCAGTGCAGCAGGTGGAAAAAAGCTACTTGGCATTCAAAAAGGAAGCTAATTGGCGGGAGGATATATGAAGAATGGACTAAAAATTCTCAGATAGGCACATCCCCACAAGAAATTCATTTCTGGTTATACTTACTCAGAAGAACATTGTGGCCAGAATGTTAAAAAGTGATTCTAGGATTCATCACAAAAGTTACCACAAGTCTATTAAGTTTTGAATAAATTTTTTTTATAGTCAGTCTAATTGAAAGAAGAGCTTCTACAGTTTACTGTGAATTCCTCTTCACTAAAAGAGGAGACAAGCAGAGGTATACCTTTAGGAATTCAGCTACCTTAGACAGAAGTAGAAAGATATAGCTACTTCCTAGGATAGACATAAGCAATCTACCTAATGTTTGTTTTAGACTTCCAGTAACTGCAGGAGGTTTACTTTTTGTTGTTGGGTTTTTAACCTCATTAACTGTAACACAGGATGTCATTTGCATAATTATACATTATAGCTAACTGACATGTCTGCGTATCTCAAGTCAGATGTTATTTTACTAACGTTTGTTGTTACCTCCAGGAGATGACATCACAGTGTATGGAGTGGTAATGCAGAGGTGGAAACCTTTCCACGAGGGTGCACGCTGTGACTTGGAGCTTGTTTTGAAAGCCAACTACGTTAAAGTAAACAATGAGCAGCTAGCAGGGGTTTTAATTGATGAAGAAGTCCGCAAGGAATTTGAAGACTTCTGGGAAAGGCATAGGAATGATCCCTTAGCAGGTTAGTAGTTGAAAGCTTTTAAGTAGGACACATGATTGGATAGAGGTGAAATCAGGAGTGAAAATACAGTGACTGAACACATTTTTCCCCCATTATCCTATCCCACCACGCATTCATCCAATAATATATTTTTTCCAGTAGAGGAATATGAAATTCTTACTTTAGTATTACTGGAAAAAAACCTACCAAACATACTGCATTGATCTTCCTTCTTTTGAGCTTTCTAGTCAAGTGTTTTGTGCAACATTTATTAATGAGATACGAGAAATAATACAAGTATCAGGGAAAAAAAGAAAAGCGTTTTATAATCAAGAAAGAAGCATACCTCTTAGAAAGAGTGCAGACCAGATCTGCTTTTAGTCAGCACAGCTGTTGACTCTGGGGTGAGAGATCTGATTCATTGTCTCTGCATCCCAAATTAAGCTGTGAATCTTTCCCACAGAGCACAGCACATCTCATATTTAGCCTAACTCTTGGCATGCCTAGACTCTTGATTTAGGTGCTGAGGTGCCTCTCATCAAATATGGAGAGGGTGTCCCAATTCACAGTGGCTTCCAGAACAGCCAGAGTGTTTAGTACGCTGGCTTCTAAACTTACCATGGTCTGCAGTCAACCACCTAGGAATCAGCAGGAGTTGTGTCTGGAACTCTGTCCCTCTCCATAATCTGAGTGCCTGCAAAAATGAACTGCATGGAAACTCAATGGACTCTTTAAGATCTTTGTCACTGAACTGTCTCACTCTGTCTTTTAAAACCTTGAAAAGGGCTTAGTCTTTCTTCTTAAAAGGCAAACGGGAGGAAAAGCAGGTGGGAATGTTCCCCATGTCAGTTTAAAAATTAGCACGCTCACATAAGAAATTTGAGATCTTGTCAATGACCAAGATCCTTCAGAACTGCATTTCCTGGAAGGCAATTTAATTGCTAGCCTCCTGCTGTTTGAAACGAGAACATTTCTTATCACCCTGGTTAGAACTGTTCAGAAAGTAATTCAGGATCCTCTTTGAAGGTCTCATTTAATCTTTCATTCTCAGGACAATTTTTGGAAGCCTGCAGGGAGCAATGTGGGTTTATGCAATATTACCCATTCAGAATAAATAAATTAATACAAATTGGCTAAAAGAAAATTGAGGTGGAAATGAGAAGGACTCTGCCCAAGATGTCTGTTTCAGGCCATTTGTCTGATCTGATTTGAAATTGAGGGCAGAGATCAAATTTGACTAAGGAGTCTAAGGTATAGGCCATTTTACAACAAGATGTGTGTACATTTACTGTATTTGAAGAGATAATGGTAGCTACTACTGCATTTTACGTCAGTCAATTCCTAATGCTGTGTACTCACTGTCCTGAGAAAGTCTAGCATGGCAGGCCTCTGAGAGAACTTATGCAGGTGACTTTATTTTTTCTGGATACTATCTAGGAAGAAGCAGAACTGCTGAGCTGCTCAGCGCTGACAAGGCAAATGAATCTGAAGTCAAACAGAGGCAACTGTGGAGTTAAATCTTGAGTTATGCTATGGCTGACCAAAGTTTTTTAAATTTCAATTTTGGACAAAGATGTATTAATACCTTCAGAAGACTTCCACAAGAAACACATATGCCTCAAGTCATCTATTAGTTGCCTACATATTTTGCCAGTACCGTGTACTTGCATCCAAATTTAAAACATGAATTTAAGAACTAAAAATTGGTTGCTCTGTTTTATTCCCTAGCAATGGGAGTAATGTATGGCATTAAACCTGTGATCCCTTATGTGCTGTTAGTGTCAGAATCTGAAAAGACAGAATTAATTCTGTTACACAGCTTCCAAGCCAACAACGTTAGCATAGCAAATTGAGATACTCTGTTGCTGGAAAGACACTATGGTAGGGAGGAGGAGAGGGACCTTTGACGCAGAAGGGGCAAAGGAGAAGAAGATTCAAGACAGCGATAAGAAAAATGAGCAATGCTGTGGGTGCACAGGTTTATGGCAAAATACTTCACGTGTTAGGTGTCTTCTTAGTTTTCTTAGATGTACAACACACCAATTTTCAAGGCGATATTTTGAAGTCTGGAAACTTTTAAGTTTTATTCTTAATTGCCTCTACACTTTTATCTGCGAAACAAAAGAATTTGCATGATGTCATTTCGTTAGTGCCTTTTCTCATGATATCCAGACCATACATTCCTTAAATTGCAATGGGATTGGCTTTGCTGCTTGTCACCATGGAAGATTTAACTTCTTTAAAATGAAGGAAGTTTGGATTAAACAACTGCTTTGGGTCTCATTTTAAAAATAAAATAATAATAATTAAAAAAAAAATTCTCCTCCCTGCCCTGTTCCTCTTGTTCAGGAAGCAGACCCAAATTATTTGTCAATGTACATAGGACTTTAAGTGCACATAGGAGTCCATGGGAAACAAAGTTTTACTCTTAGGGCAGTGCTGAGCGCCATTTTTTGTCCCTCTTCTAGGGAGGAATGAAATTTTGGCTAGCTTATGTCCTCAAGTATTTGGATTGTACCTGGTGAAGCTGGCTGTAGCCATGGTGCTTGCTGGAGGTGTACAGAGGACTGATGCTACTGGAACTCGAATCAGAGGTTAGTATTGTTTCTAATAATATCACATCCTTTCTAACACTTGTTCCCATCCCTGTCTTCACCTACACCCCTCCCCTCCCTCCCCCCTCCAAAATCAAACCAGTAAGGTTTCGGAAGCATCATCATCCCATTTTCTTGAGTGAGAGCAATTCTTGATTAATGCTGAGTATTCTTCCAGAATCGCAGACAAATAAAGTGGGTGTCTAGACTTCCTCTTTTTAATTTTTCCCAAATAAAATCCAGTAAAAGCAGGCATTCAGGATTCCATTAGGTAGAATATTAAAGACAGTTGTTTTAGATGAAACATAAACTCACTTCTTATTGTATAAGTGACGTTTTGAAATGATTTCTAGTAGAATATTCCCAGCAGTGTTTGGCATAAAAGGATGGAATATTAATGTTTCCTTGATGTGGATCACTATAGTACATTGAAAGGAAAAATTAAAGGATTCATTTTACTTCCTAATGCCAGACTTTTCCATCTGTGATTGTCAGCACATATCACTTAGTTCTGTTACTGTAAGTTATCTGCCTGCTGATTCTCCTTCTGTTGTTATTAGATGGCAAATATGCCATGTGCCAGGTGGTACACAGGTCATAATCTATGTAGGTCATAATAATTCTAAAATAGTATGTCTGTTTATACAAATACAGGATTTTCTTAATGCTCCAGCAGCTAACTAAAGTTATAGATGCTATGTTTGAATTGAAGTTGTATTAATATTTTGTAGAAGACAAATAATTTTAGAGCACTTCAGTGAGATTGTAGTAGCCAATTTATTTACTTCTGTAATTTCATTGTTTTGAAATTACTAAGTGGTATAACTGTTGGCAATGTAACAGAATTAATTAAGAAAAATAACCTGCTGATTTTATTAGTCCTTTTTGCAATAATTTAAGTAACTGAATAGTGGAATGATAACTAAAATCTGGTTATCCGTTTGTTTCATGTTCAAGAGTGAGTAGAGTCTGAGAAATGAGTATTCTAAAATGTAAGAACTAACATTACAGGAAGTATGTCAAATACCTGCTAATACTTTAAAAATCTTTCATTTAAATATTTGGTTTGAGTGCAGCAATATGACTAGATGCTTTTATTAAACAATATATTTATCACATCCAAAAAATAGTGCAGCCTTAAACAGAATTACACATTGTCATGTATATGTAGTGCTAAATGTTAGGTGAGTAACAAGAAGTATTATGTAATTCTGAGCATTTTGTGTGTATCTCTCTCTGTATATGAACCGTCTACTCCTACTTCAATGTTTTCCCCCAAGGTGAATCGCATCTTTTGTTGGTTGGAGACCCAGGTACGGGGAAATCTCAGTTTCTCAAGTATGCAGTGAAGATTATACCACGCTCTGTGCTTACTGCAGGAATTGGATCTACAAGTGCAGGTATGTGCCTTACTTTACTTTCTTGCTCAAGTAGGTTTATATAGAGGCCTTCTACATATATGAACATACATGCCTAGGTTGTATGAGCACAGTTGAAGCAAAGAACTGCTGTGGAGGCATATGAGGCTTGACATGACTCTGCAGAAGCGCAGTCCTGCCCCTTCTTCTGTATCAGTGGAGCAGTGTGATGAGCTTCTAACAGGGAACTGTACAAGTCTCAGCCAGAGGCACCTCTCGCTGCTTTGCTAGCAGAGGATGATCTGGACCTGTACTTTTAGTGTTCTTCCCAGCTATGACAAATATGACATCTTTCCAGAGCTCGCACTGTGTGATGGGCTAGCATCATTTGGTTTCTCCTGGACAGATACTCTCCTCTTCTGTTCTTTCATATGTTCTGGCTAGGTGCCAGCTTGATTTCTGCTTACTTTCTGGAAATTCACCCCTGTGCTGAGGAATTATTTCTGAGTCATAAAGATGGTTTCAAGATGATTTCAGAGAGCAAGATTTTTTTGTTTGTTAAATTTAGGTATGTCCCAGCTGGCTCTGAATGCCAGGTATCTCTACAAACTCTTCTGGGGATAATGTGCAGGGTCAGATTACCTCTGCAAATGACTGTATTTGAGCAAATGACTATATTACTAGTATATTCAAAATCACAAAATTCTTAGGGACAAACACCAGTGTCTCAGCTAGCATGTGTAACTTAAATGTTTCTGAGATAGTGCTGCTTGTCATTTTAGGTCTGTGAAACAGCATTATTTATAGATGGGTAAACCAGAGAATAAATCTTTCCCAGTTCCATAGCTATGTGTACATGTGTAAACGGTACAGTCTTCCATAGCTGTGGAAGTGGAACTTGATGTTGAACATATACAATCTTGAGTGCAGGGAACTTGTTATGAAACACATATGCCTCTGGTTTTCCATTCAGACTGTTGACAAATAGGTCTGGAGAGAAGCCAGAGAGAACATTTTGGCTCAGCATAACCTTTTGTCCACATTTTTTTCTGTGTTGAGAACAGGCTGGATAATTTAAGTTTTGCTAAGGGACTGACAGTGACCTGGAGTGAAATTTTGCCATGCCTTTCAATGTGACTTTGCCAACTTTTGTCAGTAGTAATTTCCCTGTGTCAGCTGCTCTTCGCCTCTGATGTTGCTGTTGCCTTCTTCACCATGTCTCCCTCCTGTGCGTCATTTTCCATGTGATCTGGTTTCCAGCTCAGCTGTGACAGCTAGGTTCAAAGACATTTCCCTGAAAACCAATACTGCAGTTTACAAGCTTACTGTGATATGTGTGCCACAGAATCAGCTGTAATGATGTATGGAGACGGAGCTTCATCTTGTGAAAGGATGGTCCTGGGTCTTTAGACCATCTGCATTTCACTTAAGTATTCCTTGTATTTTAAAAAGCCTCTCGCTCTGCTCCCCCCCAGATCTGACAGCACGTGCACCAAATCTCCGCCTTAAAATTCTTTAGGACCCTTATCGGAAGTGCAACTTGAGTCCCTAGCAAGAAATCTTACTGACCCTGGTTTAGTTTCAGTGAACCTTTCCATAGCTAGAACTGCTGGACTAAAGCATTAATTTCTAGCCCAGGAGTCTGGATGTAGTTTGAGTTATTTTCTTTGCCTTCCCTGTGCAAGGAGTGTCTTACTTATGATTTGTAAATAGAAGATGGGGGAACCATCTGTCCCACTGTCTGGTTCTGTCTACACAGTGTTTAGCTTTTTTTAAAGGCCTGGTTCATTCTCCCCAACTAGCCTCTCATCTGAGAATCACAGGGAGTCGTTCAGGTACCTTTAATTTTTAGAAATCGATACATAGTTTTCCAGAAAGATAGAGACTTCGTGAGGTTTAACAAAATCTCTCTGTGGGTTCCCACCTTACTACTGAGTATAACAACTGTTTTGCAGTCCCCAGAGCCACGGTGCTGTTTGTGCATATTTGGATGAGATAATCACTAGTACGAAAATATTTCATTTACCCCTGGAGCTGGAGATCTGCAGCATTCGATTGGTGCGTTCGACTCCATAGGGACAGGAACCAACATATGCCTGCTGCTGGCGGGTCTGGAGCTCGTGGACGTCCAGGCCAGAGTCATTCTGCTGCTTCCTGGTGCACATTTGGCTGTTCACATTTCTGCAAAATTTTGTTTGGTGTTGTGTTCTTCCACAGATGGACTGCTTAAAAAATTTTGTGAACTGTATTTAGAACAGCTTGTCTAAAAATCTGGGAGACCATCAGCTGTTTCTCCAGCTCTCCAGTTCTGTACAATATGTCTTGCTGAGCAGTATGAAATGCAGCCTTCTGGCCTCTCCTCTTACAGCCTCTACTAAGCCTTGAGAGTCCTGCCTTTTTGGCGACATTTTGCAATGTCTAACTGTCCATATCATGCCAACAGCAGCTTGCTACGATGTTTTTTTTCTCTTCATTGAAGGAGACTAACGCAAGGAGAAACCACCGTTTTTCTTCTTCATAGTAAGCCTCTCCCTGCTAGGCAGGCTTTGGGTGCTAACAGCTGTCTCTCTTCTGATCCATTACAAACCAATTCAAAGTGGCTGACATGAGCCATCCAGCTATGGTTATGAATAGAGTACATGGTGTCAGTATCCTGAGGTACGCAAGACACTGAAACGGGAGACATTTTTCCCTGTTTGTAGAGTCCCAAACTGTGCCTGGACATTCCCTAGTTGATGCAGACCAAGGCAGTGCCAGGGAACAGTTTGCCAGTATGGTTTCATACCCTGGACCTGATAAAGTTATTAATAGAGATGCAGCCTTTAGGCCACTCTTCTCAGATCTTCACTTCTACCACAGGATTCTTCATTGTTTTCCTGAATAGTCATAATTGTACATGAACTTGAAGTATTTTCTATCAGCATGTGCCTTGAAAATATTTTCCTGAGAGCATGACTTCATTGGCTGTTCCTTAAACAGTTGGGCCTCAAGTTGAAGAGGCCTTAACTCTGTAGGAAGTCTGCTAGACTTCTTGAAGGAATGAATTTCGAAGTTGTGATCAAACCTTGTCAGAGATATGCCACATGTGTAACAATGTCTCATCTCTTGCAGATCTTTAAATTCCCTTCATTTCCTCTTAATAATGCTGCTCCAAGATGGCTCTGTCCTGAGACAGAGCTTACCTTGACTACCTGCATGCAAAAGATTTAGCCAAGTAGGTATCCGTCTTCAGAAATTTTGGTCTGTTCATACATCTGTATCTGAAGACCTGTAGTTATGACGGACAGGAAATACTGCAGGAGCAATATCTTTGTCATGTTGGCTGGAGGTTTCAGATCTTACGCACTTCTGGCACAATACATCCAGGCAGGCCTTCATCAGACTTTTTCATCCTGCTGTTGAAATGGCAGGCATTTCAAGCAGTTGATTTTTGGATGGATATCATATGTCTTCAGGATGCCCTTCACCATACCATAAAGCCCTCTCTTCTTCCCAGTTCCTATCAGTGTAGGTCTGACACACCTTTCTAGTAAGTCATGACAAACTGGAGGACCCCTTCATGTCGAAAGGTAGGCCTCCTTATCTCATGGTCCAGAGGTGTTTTGGAGGGAGACCCCAGAACTCCGTAGAAGTTCCTGACATTTCAGCCAGTTCATAACACTGCTGTTAACACGTTGCTCTTCTCTTACATCTGGTATAGCCCTTCTGCAGCGCACACCCCTCCTCCCTCTGATTTTCTCTATCTGCAGGAAGGCCAGTCACATCCCTCATGCCACGGACAGCAAGTACCCAGCCATGCCTCCAAACCAGCGTTACTGAAAGTTGCACATCTTGAAGCGCATCCTCCCTCCATCCCCTCCTGAAAGGGCCTTTGCTTCCTAAGTTCCAGATAGAAACCTGGGGTTTGCCTTTAACGAAGCCTCCCTAGTGATTCCAGCTGGCTCTTCTTCCTTAGACATTCTTCTTTGCCTAAACCAGAAATCAAGCAAAAATCCCTCCACCTGTCTTCTGCAGCCCACCTCTCATATCACGCACTACAAGACAGCTTTTAAGAAGCAGAACTTTAACTGGAAACATAGATACAAAGGGGAAGGCCTAGTGTGAATAGTCCCCCACACAGACTGCCAGCCCTTATACGTAGTCAGTTTTGTTGCATCTTCCCCGTTGGCACTGTGCAGAGCACTCCAGCTAGCCTCAACAGAACAATTAACCCATCATCTCCAGATCAAACTTGTGTGGCTCCCCAAAAAAATGAGAGAATCTGCAAGCTTGCAGATCACTGGGCTATGGATAAGGGGTAGGGTAGCTAAGTAAGTATGTGAAGGATCCCCTGCAGCTGCCCAGACGAAAGCCACAAGATTTAGTTAACTTTGCTTTTCTGTTGTCTCTGGTAAATGAGGATTTGCCAGGAGTGTACGTGCATAAGGTGTTTTGGTGTTTTTCCTTTTTCTTCCCTACCACCATTTTCAGATGGCAGTGGACAATCTTTGTCTGGCTGCAAGTGGCTAGACTCCCATCTGAGCTCACTTACAGAAAATCAGCTGTTGAGGCCCTACAAAGAAAGTAATGGACTACGAGATTTGTCTCTGTGACTTTGTTACTCACATCTCAAGAATACAGATTGTCTGGTGAGCTATAAACTAAGTTACTGTGGTTATTGTAGCAAAGTTCTGAGTTGCTGTGGGCTTGAAGATTGGTAGTAAGGATTGGCTTTTTCAGTGGAGCTTTGTAGAGCCACTGGAGAGGTTAAATTTCACCAGCCTCCACTATGATGGAGCTGGAGCCTTTTTGCCCCCTTCAAACTCAGTGTCACAGTAATTCAGACTGGAGGTGATGCATGAAGAAATTACAGTGACTGTAAGATGAAGGGACAAGTTTTTTTCAAGCTAGACATAAAAAACCCCACCCGTGTTTTTCATCCGTAATGTTACCGTGTCTGATCCGTTTACTTCTTTGTATATGAATAACCTCTGATAAGAGCTATGACAATCTTCTAAAGGAATTGAGTCTATCTGACGTAAAAATACAGGGAGATGCATCACCAGTCCTGGCAATAGAATCTGTAGCATTCCCTTGCATCTTGGTAGTTTCTGTGAGTGGAGGTTTGTGGGAAGGAAAACCATCTTCGACCTTGAAATTGTAATGCTGTGCTGTCTGCACTAGCTGTCTATATGTCGTGTATACAGCCTTGCTGTTTCAGAACTTTCACAGATCAGGGACAAGTTTTTATAAAGATGCCTTATATGCACTGGATCTTTTAATACCACTAAGTTTGTGCTGTGATGGTGCCTGATGATCAGACCTGAAGCCTCTGGAGTACTGGAATTTGATTGCTCAAATTCCATGTCTCTGGAATGTGATTTTGCCAAGAAATGTGATATTCAGAAGACAGTGTGTATGGACTGCTAAGATCTGGACAAAGTTGTAGAAGACCCGAGAGGCATCCAGTCTCTCAAAAAGCATAAAAAGACCGTTTCTCTTGCAAAGATCATGAGATGGTCTCATGAGATACGGTGGTCGCTCTCCAGTTTTCAGCAAACACAATAGGGTTACTCTTTTTCCTGTAATTGGTGGGTCAGCTCTATCTAGGATGTGTTAGTGTATCAGGTACAGTGGTGCCAAATTCTACTGCAGCATCATGCCATCTGATCTAGCTTGAAGTTTATTGCACCCGAGTTCAAGTGTGCAGTTGACTGTTTTCCTCCTAAACAGAACAATAGATCTTCACTTTTTGATTTCTCTAAATGAATTGCTTTGCTAGGTGATGTAATTTTGCTGACTGTATTTTGTAGTTGATTCTACAATAGCAGTAAACAAGTTTGCTTCCATCACTTTGTGGCATACACTTCTAAGATGCCTTCATGCTACTGATGGATGGATTCTGGTTACAGCTTGTACTTGATCATGTTTTCATTTGAATCTTCAATAGGTGCAAGGGTTTGAAATACCACTACAGTAGCCTTAGCTCAAGGCAGACTTCATTAGGCTGTCAGTATTTTAGCAGATGACCAAGTTATTTACATGCTTACATTTAAGAGGTTTCTCAAATGGATTTATAAATACAACAATAAAGTGCGTGAAAAAAAATCTCAAAAATGTCACTGTAGACCTTAAAGTTGCAGTATAATTGAAAATTAGAAGACTTTTCTTAAAAGTTCATGTAATTTCAGCCCTCAAGTGAAGCAACTACTGGTTTGGGGGACAAGTTCTTTGTGTTAAGTCATACCGATATTAGAGTGTTAATATTTTTAAATTACTGATCGTTTTAAACAATTAAAGAGATTTTTAAAAGCACACATTAGAATTAGGGTTCAAAATACTAATGGATTTCATTAATTCATTCAGCTTCCATATGTACTGCTGAGTTTCCATACAAGAAAGAAACATGCGCAGGTACATTCAGAGCAGGTCATTCCTTTCCAATTTAAAAAATATACGTTAGAAATGGAGACAATTTCACTAATGATGGGGAAAGACAGAAGTGCTAACTGCTTGGGACATCTTCATCCCTATTAGAGAATGCAGAAAAAGAAGAGAAAGCCTTCTACTTTTATTCAGAGCTATACTGTCAGTCATCATGAAATCTACCCTTTTTTAAAGAGCTTGGAACCTACAAGGGTTCGGTTTGGGTGGTTACTAGTAACTAGCAGCACTATATTCCTGTAATCTGACATGGCAGATCACAATTTTAAATGCACAGTCATAGTAAACGTATAAGGCTAATGAGGATTGGAAGGAATAACTAAATTGTTAGTGTCATAATATTGTTTTAAGTCTTTACAATTTACTCTTTAGTTCTTTTTATCTTCAAGGATGCCTCAGGTAATAGAGATGTCTTGGTGCAAGGACTTCAGGGCAGGCAATGTATTCTTGAGTGTGTCATGCCTGCCACAACAGGGTTTGAATCTTGATTTATACCAGTACATAGGATTGCCTTAAAGGGTAGAGAGAAAACAGAAAAGTTTTAAATTCCAGATATTTCAAAAAAACTGAAAGAAAGCATCTAAACTCCTTATTATTAGTTAAAAAGACTACAAGAATAAAGCATATGTGAAAATAAACGTACCAACCAGCAGCTGTACATAATAATCTTTCAGAAGAGCATTTTTTGGATACTCATGCTATTCTTTTTGATGCTCAAATTCTCTAGTAACTGCTTGAATACTTCCAACCAATTGTGTGTGCTATTAGGGTAGCTGAAAAACAGTTCTTTCCTGAGATACCCACCCAAATCCACATGAAACATTGTCCTTAACAAACCACAGTTTGACTGAACAGCAGCAGCAGATTTTAAAAAAAAAAGTCCTAAAATCCAAGATAGCAGATGGTAAATCTCAAATTGCATGCTTTAAGTAACAAGTATGTGCCTTGAAAGGAAAAGAAGCTTGCACCTAAAATTATACTGCGCTGTCTGCTCTCACAGCAAGAGGACATTTTTGGACTTTTTTTTTTTTTAGAGATACTTTTTTCTTTGCACTTCATCTAATGAGAGTTTTGTTCTTAAGCTGCTATTAAAGGGCACTTTATATTTGGCAATCTGGATATCAGAGATGAGGACAGGGCATTATTCCTTCATTTTGCCTGAATGTTTTAACTTTCAGTTTTTTAGCTTTTAATAGTGCTTACAAAGGAAAGGGGGAGGGGAGAGAATACGTATACTTTAATCAGGTTAGGTTTAGACCACATAGAATAACACATTAGAGAAAAAAGGCAATTACTTAAAAATAGTTGTATTTATATTCCACAATTTGCTCAAATACTGTTTGTTTGTTTTTTGTGTGTGGTTTTTTTTTTTATATAAACTTTCTACAGGATGTTTTAAAACAAGTTCTTCACATTGCTTGTCAACTATGTACTTATGGAACTTGAGGGAAATAGTTCTGGTTGTTTTTACAGTTTAACACATGTACAGTACCAAAACGATGGTGGTTAGTCACATGCAGTCCATATGAGATTCTAACATAACATTTAATGAATTTTCTGATGTTGACCACCCCTTTGATGCTGAAGGTAATGCATCTGTAGAAAGCAGTGACTGTAGATTTGGGTTACTGCTCTCTGCATCTTCCAGTTTTTCAGTGTTGTCCTCCCAATTAATGTGGAATCTCGTGACTCTGGGATTAGATGCCAAAATATTCCTTTGAAGCTGGGAGAGAAGAAAATATATGGATTACGTTCTGTGTACATCTCAAACTAGAGTTCATATGCATATAGATTTTTTTCTTTTACTCCCTCCCCATATCCTCATATGAATAAAACAATTTGTTTAAAAAGGTAACTCATACAAATGTGAATCTATAGCTACTATCTGTGGATCAGAAACATGCTTACAGTAACACACCACTCCTTCATTTACTCTTGATATCCTACTCAGCAAAATAACTGCTTTCTTGAGAGGATATTTTTAACTGTTCCGTGAGTTCAAGGCTGTACGAGAACTCTGCAAGTAAAGTGCAAATGTTTATTATTTTAGACAGCTTTTAGTAAAGCAAATGACTACCCCCACAAAGATTTTGCAAACCAGAGTACCTCATAAAATTTTACGGTGTTTGCAATAATTGTACCAATTCCATCAACTGTTTGTCTTCATTTAAGAGTACAACCTATCCTTAAATTAAATTACCATGCTTTAGATTGATTTCACTAACTGAATTTTAATTTGTTTACTAAAGTTTTAAAGTAAAAGCTTTATTTATATTTGGAAGATACTAGTATTGTGGCAGTGGACATGCCTAGACATTAGTCATATTTTATTCTCATGGCTGGCCTTCATTTTCCTTTGAAAACATGTTATATTTGTTTATATATGCAGCAAAAAAGAAAATGCTCACATTATCTTAATCTTTCACCATTTTCAAGATAAGTATGTAGTTAACTGGAGGATGGCAACTTATTGCTATTGGCCACTCATTATGAAAGTTAAGACTGATCACAGGAAAAGTTTGCTTTGGTAGTAATGCTGATTTTATTCTCTAAGGAAGTGCACTCTCATTAAATTTCCCAACCCCTTACACAAACTAACAAGACCATTTCTTTTTTTGAACCTAATATGGTCTATTACCCATCAATTAACCAATTTAATAACCTTCTACTTGTATGTTTAAATTCTGTCCCAAAGTCACATTTAGGACTTTTTATACAAATACAAGATAGCTTTTGCCATTCTTTTTCATAGAAGCAGAGCTAGCTTTTTATATAAGCAGAGAATTCAGACAAGTAGTTCTAGGCATTTCTAAAGTCAAGTGCTTTTAAAGGAAGTCGACATTCTGACACTTGCACCCAAAATAACAAATAAGTATATTATTTAAAGGAACAGATTAGAAGTTTAAGAATCCTGAAAATCAACCATAATTTTGAGAACATATTGGGTATCTGATCCCTGAAAATTAAGTTAAGAATACAAAATCATTAGCGACTTCTAAAACCCAATTTACATACCAACTCAGTTTAGTTACACTGGAAGATCAGTTTCAGGGACTATAGGGATTATGTCTGTACTAGTCATTACAGCACATGCATTATCCCATTCATTTCTTCATATATCCAATCACGTAATTCATGCAAACTTGAGAAATAACAACATTTTCACCATCACACAACTTTGGAACGTGTGTACACATATATGTCAACTGTCATAAAGAGAAAACCCAACTCCATAAAATCTTCCATGAAAACAAACATGGATGCTGTGTAGAACTTTGTTGGTTTGTACAGAGTCTGCCTGAGCAGAGTACTTCCCAGGATTTTGACTAGTTTTTGATGTATAATTGATCCTTCTCCTCAAGGTATTAGGTTCCAAATAATTCTATTTCACATCATCCTTTAATTCTAGTCCTGGTTTAATTTTTACCATGAAGGACTTTTTTTTTTTTAAAACTTAATTTGTATACTTCCTTGGTTAAGTTGTCCATTGATTGGATAATCAACCAACCTGCTCTTACTAGGCTACTCATCTCTCATTTTATATGTAACTTGTTCTTCGGTTTGTTACTGTTTTGCAGAAACTGCAGCTCTAACACTAGAACAGCTGGATAAACTGTGTTAAATTAAAACCTAGTTCCAGGTTGTTGACTGTCCTAGAAAAAACATCACTCTCTTTCTGAAGAACAGAGCCACTTTGTGAACAGTGGTACGGGTACAGGGAACCCAATGGTTGATTTCACACAGCGTAAAATAGCAACAAAATCCAGCCAAGGCTTCAAGCTGGTGGAAACTGTTGCAGGTTTCTCAATATTCTCCAAATTTATGCATTTGTCCCCCCAAGTTTTTTTTCCATAATTTGATGCCTTGTTCCACGCACTCTATGGAATCACTTGGGGTTTGGTTTTGTTTCTTAAAGAACACTTTCTGTAAGCATACCTTTGCTATACGACTAGAACAAAATGTGCCTTACCTTAGAAAAATCTGGCTTTACTGGTGGATTCTCTCTCAGTTCTGTTTCAGTATATTCATTGTTAACATAGTAGCCGACTCTAATAAACTCTTGACCTCGATAGGTGCATGTAATTAGAACAACTGTTACACCTACTGCATCTGCATCTGGAATAAGCCCTGGGTTAGGTGCATCAGCCTAAATGTGAAAGGGAAAGATGTATTAAAATAAAATTGATACCACATGCCTATCTAGCAGGGGAATCTTAAGTACTATGTCTTAGCAGCTGAGTAGCAACCATACTTAAAATTGTTCCTCAGGTTAACCAGAAAATATACCTGCTTTCACAACAACATCACCCCTCAATTTAGGACACTATCATAGAGAGGCAGAATTACTTAGAATACAGTAATATTGTGTGCTGACACTTCTCATGGGTGATTAGACAGCTTTGATCCAAAACTGCTTTTAAATATATGATCAGATCAACTGTTGTTTGAGCAAGTGTACTAACATCCGTCCAATTCTACAGTGCCACTGTTCACCAGCCCATCTTGGTAATTTAGTAGAGTAAGATTATTTTTCTTTTTGGTACCTCTGAGGTTGAATTGGTCTGTATGGTTTGGTGGGTTTTCTTGGGGGTTTGTTTGTTTTGGGGTTTTTTTTGATGACTAAGCCCTTAAAAAATACAGACTGCAATTTATACTTCAGCAAGCAGTGCAGGCACAGGCCACGGTGAGGTTTGAGCTGTCCCACAGATTTCTAGGAAAGGAATAAACTACTCCCTCTCTTGCCTCCTTCCACATGCCTACATTTGTTGAAATGTATGCAGTTAAATGCATCATCACTCTGAGACACCTGACGTATTTTTCAGCCAAGATGCAATCCTAATTAATAGGCAACTCTTATCTTCCTTAACATCCTTAATTATCATGGCTCTGCGGTTATTAATAATCAATAAAATTTGCCTCGTAAAATGTGGCTCACATCAGTCCCTTAAAATGTTTCCTAATTACACATTTCTTGATAAAATGTGATGCCTTATTCTGGTGTAGGATTTAAAGTAACAGCAATCTAAGCGTAAATGAAACATCTTCATATTTACAATTTTACATGAAGAGCTGAAGCCAACAATGAACACCTGTGTTGCGAATACAAGTTAGTATTAACAATGTATTTTAGACTGCTTCGGGTGTAAAGAATCTGGCCTACAGACAGAGTACAAATGGGATTAATTTCTGCTGTCCCTCTCATCCCTACTTTTCTGTAGTATTTATATGCTCCAGCACTGTGAAATTTGGGAGCTAGTGGTCATGCAGCATTGGCTTCTGCTCTTTGCTACTTAATTCTAAGCCTTCAAACCAGTCCAGCTTTTTATAAGAAGCTGTAGGCACTTTGCACAAGAATTAGATGAGTCAGACCTCTCAGGTACAAATGCACCAGGGGGAGGAAAAGCAAGCAATCAGGTAGAACACAACTTCCTCCAGGCCTGAAGGGAACAGAAAATGACCAAACGGCTTTACAATTCGCATGGAAAAGATGACCAAGGAATAGGACAAGTGTAGAAGCTTGAAGAAATCACCAGAACTGCCAATACAGATGAAATCACTACTTTAATTCAGTAGTCTTGTTCTAACAGTGTGCAGGACCATTTGATTACTTTAAATTCCACAGTGGGCGGTCATAGACTAAGATATTGCAAAAGGACACTGTTCCATTTAACCCCCCATGAAACTCAACTCGCACTTGAATGTGGGATTTTCATTCTTCCAGGCTCCCATTGTCATTTTGTGTCCTGTAATATCCTATGATACAGTTGTGAAACCAAGGAGATAGTCCGTTTTAATCCTACTTAACTCTCAAGCATTGCTTTGCTGAGTGGAGAAGCTACTGAACACTGTTTGAAACAGTTTTCTTTTCTCAAATTTTGAACTTCCTGCCATGGACATCAAACCTTTTACACTGCCCGGGAAACAAATGATCATACATAGGTGGGAGAAAAAAGAAGAGCTTGGTATGATCTAGTGATAAGTGAGCAGTTGCAAACAGATATTTTGGTAGGCAAAAAGAAGCAGTAGATTAACTTTTGCATAAAAATCACTGTCTTAATATGCCATTCTTATGCTAGAAGTTACTTAAGGATTTTATGAAATCATGCAATGTATATGTTATCTTGAATTATCTTGCTTTTCCACCCGATACATTTATTCAGATAGCTGTTACTGCAGAGTACGTAGCTAAGGTCATATCCCCACTTCAAGACAGTAAATTATCTATGTACTTACGTTCTCAAAAAGAGGTTTCTGTGAATTTATTACAAATCCCCAAGTGCATAGAGAGAAAGAATCAGGTTTCACTACTTATATCTTGGTATTTAGAACCAAATAGTCCAAACTGTGGGCCTTTAATATTGAAACCTTTTTAAATGTTTTTAAAAAAAAAAAACACCAGGCTGATTGTGTAAGTCTGAAAAGCACAATAGTTTTCCATCTTTCTGTATGTAAGGCTGACTTCCCAACCTGATACACAGCTTCTTTTCAAAGGTAGTTTTATCATCCTTGGTATTTTATCTGTGTGGTACTCCACTTTACTTGCCATTTCAGCCATTTTCCTATTTAGAAAAGTCTACAGCATCTTATTAGCTGAAAATTTTACACACCTCCGCAAAGGTCCTTTCCTTGTGCTGTCCCTAGTGAACACAATCTCTTCTCTTTATATTATATCCCTCCTGCACTTCCATTCTTTGCCCCATGCTGGCCTTCCCTTGCTAGTTCTTTCCATCTCCCAAGCTGCTTCAGTTTGGTGAATAAAATAGCTTCAGCCCTCAGCAAAGGCTTATTGCAGTACTTTGGGTTTTGGTGGTCTCCTGTGCTGCGTCTTACCCTCACCTGAAATCCAGTCCTTTTGAAGTCAAAAATACTTAGACCAAAATTACTTCCATATGAAACAAAAGGGATACGTTAATGTAACACGGAAGGAGTACTGTCTTACAGGACCTATTCCAATGTAAGCAAAATGCCTATATATCTACTTCTAATTTAGCTGTAGTGTCATTTATAACCAGGATACAATCAATGAGTCCATTCTACAGAAACTGCAAGACCAGTAAATTTAACTTTCAAGGCCTTCCTAATCATACAGCCAAAACATGCCTTTATAGGCACCTGCCTCCTGCTCCTTCTCATCATCATCAACAATGAATCTTCACAACTTAATTAAGAACAGTGCATCTTTTAAATTAGAAATGTAAATGCCAGCTGATTTCTCTGGATATAGTGCTACAAGGTAGCCCCTTTGAGAGCAATAAAGGATCACCTATTTCTGACCAATTAATGCCATAAGCTATAATAGCTTGATAATGGAAGAACTGTTAATAAATGATGCATTTGTTACACATCTGCTTTATTTGTAGTGTGGAAAAATTAGGCCCAGCTCCAAAACCAAACAGAAATGTTTCAAGACTGATTTGCATGTATGTGGTTGATAAGTGTAACCTCCAGCCTAATCCTATTCCTTCACCCTGTCCTGTAAGAAAAGAAAGTTTCCTGGAACTTACAGGATTAATCAAGATGCCTCACAAATGCTGACATTATTTTAAAACAGTTACAGTAACTGTGAGAAATAAGAAAGTGTATTCATTAGCACTTTTTTTTTTAATGCTCATACTCCAGCATGCATTTGCCATTAGTTACGTGAATTTATAGTAGTTGGGAAAGTAGCATGGTTCTTATACAATAAGCCATACTCAGTTTCAATCTGATTTTTCTGCTGATGCATTTTGCTCTTACACAACAAATACTAGTATTTGATAAACAGAGAAAAAAGTGGGCTAAACAATAGTTTTGATTAAAAAAAAAAACAACCACAAACCAAGCAAACAACAACTTCCCTGAGAATTTAGGCAAGTCTGCTTTAGTGTTTTTTTTCCTTTTCCTGACTTCAAGTGGAAACTAGAATAGGCTAGTAAGCCATCTTATCTTAGTGCTGCTCTCTCCCTGTTTTCCTTCCCTTCATTATTCCTTCTTAGTAACTTTTGGCTTTAACAGCAGTATTTTATGGGACTGTGATATGCTCCCGAGTTTGTTGGACCGTCTTGATCTACACACTTGTGTCCCAAATGCCTGCTATCTACCATTGAAATTCTGTCGTATTTTACAAATTGCTATATTTTGTTGTGATTTAGCATGCTTAGCCAAACATCACGGTTGAACATTTATCCTGCCAAACAGAAATGAACTCTTGACTGTTCTGGCTGAGTTTTACAATTAATTTGTTGGCCTGATCTTCTGAAGATGTTGTCTACCTTACCCTAGTGCTCCTGATTATCTGAAACTGCCACCAACTGCAGTAGAGTTAAGCTTGATGGTGCTGGTGTAAACCAGGTAACCCGCACTCTTGGTTACTGAGTGATCTAGGATAAATTTATAAACCAGACTGGTCAAAATTATCAGTAGCGACAGGAACAGTGCTTATATCACTATCTCTAATTATTACCGTGGAAATACCAGGGGCAAGAAATAGCAGGTCATGAACAGACTTTAAGGCAGGGTGTATCATACCTGAAGAGCGGACTAAAATATTTTTCTAGCTTACCATTATTTTTCAAGTGCCTCTTAGTTTGATACAGTCATCTTTAAAGAAATTAACACAACCCTTTTAGAAATAGTTAAATCAAACTTACCTGAAATACAAACATGTGTCTGCCCGCAGGAACAGGTCCTACTAAAACAGAGTCTAACACCTGATCATACTCTTCACTTTCAGCTGAACCCACATAAATTATTTTCCATTCCAAATCTACAGCAAAACAAACAAAACAAAAAAACCCAACATTATTTATCATCACAGTTAAGGGTCTTCCACTCCTGCCTATATACAGTTTTGCGTAGCCTAAAACTGATTCTTTGGCAATGGACATAAAGTAACAAGGACCTGTCTTCCTTGAGGAAATTTACTGATGTCTGCCCCAGTCCTCATGAACCAGACCATCCCACCATCTCTCACTAGTCAGGAATCCCTCTATTTTCATAGTCAGATTAATTTTCAAATTTTATACAGAGGACAGGGCCCATTTACTTGTGAGCTGTGTTCGTCATTTTCTCAAAGTCTGTGGGAAGGACTGCAGCACAGGGATGATGCCGTTATAGGCATCTCACCTTCCACATATACAGCTCACAGCTGAGGTTATACAGATCACGGAAGGTAGTTAACTGAGTAAGAAAACCCACTGTATGAGCACCAGGCACACTAACTGTATGCCCCCATTCCTTCACGTATAACTGAGAAGTATGTAAAACCGTGATAGCATGATTAGATCATATTCTCATCAAAGGTACTGGTGCTTGGATTTTATCCACATCCTGAAATGGAATTACAGGCAAAAAAATTCAAATATGGCATTTTGCTTCTTAAAATAACGTGCTAAAATCAAACATTTCTTATAATGCAGTTTTTTCTAACTCACTCTCTCTACCACAGGTGTTTGAAAGTTGAAACTACAAATTAGCACACATTAGCTCTTCCTGGGCCAGCTTTTCACTTTCTCTTTTTGATTAAAAAAACCATGTATAAATACATATATGGAACTAATCTCAAAAGACAGAATTTTGGTTTTTTAAACAAGAGGCAAAAGAGATCACCATTATGGAAAACTATGGCTAACTTTTTTTTTTTCCACTAAACTGTTGCTTCAACACTGTACCTTAAAAACTTACATGGTATATTTCATATTTTTTTTCCCCTTATGAGCAATGCCCTGATTGTCTATGCAAAAGCACAAACCTGACCCTATTACATTTACTTTATTACTATGCTCTGCAAAATCCGAAGGTCTACATTTTTGTTTCTTGATGCAGCATAGAAAAAAACTTAGCACTTTAACAGAACTTGGCTGCTTTCGGATTGCAACTCTCTTTCCTCATTAATGAATTCTTCTTGCTTATCATGTTTACCATCAATGCAGGTTTGGGGGGGGTTAAGTAACGTAATGAACAGGGCTTGGGAAGGGATTTTACTCCTCTGTACAGCACGGCACAATTGGCCAGGTACTGTAGCAGAGGTTTTGTTTACCTTTTAAGCATTTAGTACTAGCCACTGCCAGTATTGCACGCTACTCATCCAGGACAATTAAGGACCTCTTTTGTCAGCATCTGAGTCTAAGTTACTACCTAGAAGAAGTGAGGATCAGTAGGTTAAGCTCCTTAAGATTATCACACCATCTCGTGCCATTATTCTAGGAGAACAGTATAAAGTTCATACTAAACCAGTAGTATTTAGTACTGAAAATTGGACTTTTTAAAAATAAGTTTTAGATTATACATTTAATAGGTTGATCCAAATGCTGTTTAGGTATCTTGATACAGAATAACAACTTTAAAAAAAAAAGGGGGGGGGCTGGAGTTCATTAATTTAAGATCAGCAGTGCACAGGACAGGCTGAAGAGAAAACAGCACAGTAAACACATAGTAGCACGTGAAAGCTAAGGCAATGACAGCAAATTTTTATTGAGTATAGAAAGGCTATGTTTAATATTATTTTTCAATGTGAAAGATAGCAGTGCTCATCCTGAATTTATCCTGTAGTCTAACTGGCATTTAGGTGAGAGAAAGGAACTGAGAATTTTGCATTAGACCACCCGTAATTCTTCTCATCCCGATTGTCCAAGATTAACTCTAATTTAAATCCAGGGAGTGAAAAGCAGATCACATCCAGCTGTGCACAACTGGAAGGAAAGGCATACCGCCTTGTGGTGAGCCCCTGTGAGGGGCACTGCTGCCTGCCACAGCGGTTGCCATCGAGGGGTCTGATTCTGTATCTCGGATGAGGCCAGACTGACTAAAGAGATCCAGTCAGCAACCTGGAGAAGGGCATGGAGCACAGCCTACTACGGGCAGCTCCAAGGAACGCCTCGGTCAGTTGTAAACGGGCAGGAGACGAGCGGCAGAGGCCTAGAGGAAAGCCCAGGCTCAGACACTTCCTCTGAAGTTCCCGCCACCGTCCCTCCCGACGG
>NW_009607986.1:0-443 GCF_000690535.1 Cariama cristata
CAGAGTATTTCAAGTTTTTAAAAATCTAAACTAGCTACATGTAAGTCTCTTCCCATTTGTGTTCCTCCTATCCCTTTTCTTTTTTTTCCCCCCTTTTTTAAAATGAATCCTGGTAGAAAGCCCTCTCCCATAGAGAGTCTTTTTGCACAGAGAGTTGCTCTTTGTCCTGGCCACTAATAAATATATACAATGATATTAGGCTTCAAGTCATAGGACTTTGCAAGCTATACAAGACATTTGCTATCCTTTCCATCTAAGCTGAAGATATTTGTCTTTCAGAGTAAATTGTCTTGAGAAACATATAGTTCCACACAAAACAGGACTCCTGAAAGTCCTGTGTGTCTGAAAGAAATTAAATAGGGATATTTTTGTGCTTATGCAACCAGAGCGTCAATTCAGCATAAGAAAAGCATCTGTGACAGGAAAGTTTCCTTTGTCCAATT